>NW_020956178.1:399318-400688 GCF_003031625.1 Empidonax traillii | reverse complement strand
CTTTTCATTTACAATTTTGAATAAGTCACTTTGGCTGCTCTGGTTTTAATGAAAGTAAGAAACACTCAAATATAGCCTCTTCAAACCAAACCAAACCGAAACACAACACAAAAACCAATCCATTCTTCCAAACAAATAAATCAGAACAGACATAAGGCAGGATTTGGATAATTCTTAAATTTGGCAGATCCATGCTACTTACTGACAAGGGTGTGCATCGCTTGGCTTCAGGGTGAAACACATTTAAGTAACATTTAAAGTACAAATTACAAGAAAAATTATTGCCAGGCTTGCTGCAGAGCAGCTAAGGTTTCCAGCAGAGACTAATGGAACCACACCCCTCGTTATCACACATGGTGTGGTCTGGAAGAAACTTGGAGGGATGCTCTTGCAGTTATTGGCCTTTTGCTGAAGCAGTTAGTATGAGTGAGATAGTAATTGTCTGTTTGGAAGCTACAACCAATTTTTTATAAAGCAAAAAACCTTAACAAATAGAACAGTCCCCGGTCCTCCCTGAAATTTGATGGGAGAAGAGCTGAACACTAAAGAGATAAAACAAGAATGAAGGGATAAAACAAGAAAGGGAGACTTAGAAAGTACTTTAGGATTGCAAGCCTGAGAATTTAAATTCAAACCTCTGCCTGATAGTGTAAGTTTTTAACTCAAGAGACATACTTGCTTTAAAATTGTAATTCTGCTACATTCTACTGCAGTTAAACTTCCCATTTTGACACACAGCAAGTTCTTGTCTCCGGCTGTGTCAGTGACCACCTCTGCGTGCTGGCTCAGGAATATTTTTCAGTAGTTCATTCTGAAGGTATCCCTGATCCACCCAGAAAGTCTATGCTGCTGTGAGCTCTGGAACTCCACCTGAGTTTCATTTCTGAGGCACCTTGATGTCCACATGGAGAAATTACAGCATATATATTAGAGGAGAGCAATTGTGCTGTGTATTCTCCAGTATGGATAATCTGAGTCATTCAGGTGTATTGCTGTTGCTAAGGACCAGATCATCCTTTTTTTTTTTTTTTTTCCTAAATTTTCACTCCAGCTCCATAGATACCAGCAACCTTCTTAAAAAATTTAAACCTGTATCAATCCTTGGAGGTTGTAGTCTCAGTGATCTCTTGACTGGAGAAGTGAAAGTATGGAAGTAAAAGCAATGAGATGATTGCACAGGAACAAATAATAATGGCCAGTCTCTTCGCGAACGAAGAACCGGGGAAGGTCTTTCCACCTTCCAGCCTGCGCATTGGATTTTTTAGGTGAGACACAGTGTGCGCGGAACTGAGCCCACCCTTTAATCCTGAGGTTCATCTGCCGGGGCCAAGCACGCTTGGACGGTGGCAGCGAGGTCCTCAGGACGTAGA
>NW_020956178.1:395092-396432 GCF_003031625.1 Empidonax traillii | reverse complement strand
CCATGACAAATGTGAAAACTGAGTTGTTTGATTATTCTAAACTCTGGGAATGGTTTAAAAATATTTCTCCTGGCTTGTCCTTCCCTGATTACATTCACTGCCTTCTTTCCTTTTGTATGGACAGCAGTGGTTTTCCAGGCAGGAGTTGTAAGATGGCCCAAGAGTCTTGTTAGCTAATTGACATCTCTCCATAGCCTACATGCAGCCAAATGAGGTCTTGGGAGTGAGTGAGGATTTTTCCTCCTAGTGCTTTGAATATACCTGCAGTTTAAAATAACAACAATTTTATACGACCTCTTTTTGCACTTCTTTTGTGCAAAAGAGTTTCCAGCTGAGTCCACTCATTAAAATTTAATTTTAGGAGAAAGTTCTGGTGAATCCCATGCTTGAAGCAAGACTCATCACAATGCTGCTCATTGTTAAGTTTTGATTAATGTTCCCACTCAATTGCTGACTCACTCTCTTTCCAGCATGAACAAATATTTAGTTTTTTTCTTTTTCAGAAGTATGTTCTGTAGAGCCCACTGCTGTAGTATCCAAGGAAATTTTCAACATCAACAAAAATATTACCAATACAGCAGAGCTTTTGTGACAACCTTCTTTTAAGGGTCTCAGACTGCTCAACTTAACCAGCTCAGCATTTGTACTAAACAGCCAAGTGCTATTCCATTGTTTTTCACAGAAAAGAGTGGGATATAGCACTGAGAAATGTCTTACTGCAGGTCTGTGGCTGCAAGGTAAACTAGAAGTGATATAAAACATCCCAGACATACTGAAGGCAGATCTTATGCCTGCAATGCCTACAAAGACAGCTTCATAAAACCTATTTACAGTCAAATATTTGATGCTAATGAAAGTGAACCAGTTTGTTTAATGTTTCTGTTGTTAATCTAATACAGGTTTTCTATATAAAATGGCCAGTCTCTTCGCGAACGAAGAACCGGGGGAGGTCTTTCCACCTTCCAGCCTGCGCATTGGATTTTTTAGGTGAGACACAGTGTGCGCGGAACTGAGCCCACCCTTTAATCCTGAGGTTCATCTGCCGGGGCCAAGCGAGCTTGGACGGTGGCAGCGAGGTCCTCAGGACGTAGATGGATTGCCTTACGGGCTAACGAGCTCCATCTGCCCGGGTAGATGGATTGCCTTACGGGCTAACGAGCTCCATCTGCCCGGGGAGGGGCCCCGACCGGGATTCGAACCCGGGTCTCTGCAGTGACAGTGCAGTGTCATTTCCCCTAGACCACCGGGGGCTCCCACAGGTTTTCTAGCAGTTCAACCATATGCATGAATAAATCAGTCTTCCTTTTTCTTGCAAGCCTTTTTTTTTTTTTTTTTTTTTT
>NW_020956178.1:392906-395071 GCF_003031625.1 Empidonax traillii | reverse complement strand
TCCTGAGGTTCATCTGCCGGGGCCAAGCACGCTTGGACGGTGGCAGCGAGGTCCTCAGGACGTAGATGGATTGCCTTACAGGGCTAACGAGCTCCATCTGCCCGGGGAGGGGCCCCGACCGGGAATCGAACCCGGGTCTCTGCAGTGACAGTGCAGTGTCTTTTCCCCTAGACCACCGGGGGCTCCCTACAGGAACAAATAGAATAAACAGGATAGGGCTGAAGATGTGTCAAGCCCAAGTCTCTACAGTTCTCTGCTCCGCAACCTGCTGACAGATACACTGGTCTCTTGTCTCTTTCTAGTGCTATAATAGCATTTCACTGTTGTCAGCTACTGTGTGTTCTGGAAATAAAGGTCTCTGCTGGAGATCAGAAGGTATGAACCTTATCAGTGATGCAATTTGGTGGCCTGCATGGCTCAATATGATGATAAAACTTCTAATTCTTAATTTCATTTTATTTCTCTTTCCCCCTTGTCCCCCATTTATACTTCCACATTTAAAACACTGTTAAACCAACTTGAAAATTTCAGGCACGTATTCCTGATGCTACCAGATTTCACCTTTCTCTTCAGAACAATTGCTTAATGGGAGACCTCTCTCTAGTTGCTGTGGTGAGGATTTCATACAAAACTTAAAATGAGCAAGTGCTTTTTGCTAAAATAGTCATTGGTGCTGCTTGGAGGAAGACGATGTTTCACAGTGAGCTCTCAAAATGTGAGTTGGTTTTGTGGTCTGAAATAAAACTAAAACTTTTGAAAACAGCAGCATCAAAATATATGACATATCTATTGGCATATTTATTTTGAAATCGTAGAATCATACAATCATTTAGGCTGGAAAAGACCTCTGAGACTACAGAGCACTCAGCACTGTCAAATCCACCACTAAGCCATGTCCCTAAGTGCCACACCTACACATCTTTTAAATACGTCCTGGGATGGTGACTCAACCACCTCCCTGCACATCCTGGTCCAATGCTTGACAACCCCTTCCATAAAGAAATTTTTCCTAATAACCAATCTAAAACTCCAGTGGCACAACTTGAGGACATTTCCTCTTGCCCTATTGCATTTTACCTGGGAAAAGAGGCCAAGCCTCACCTGGCTACAACCTCCTTTCAGGTATTTGGAGAGAGCAATAATGTCTCCCCTCAGCCTCCTTTTCTCCAAGCTAAACAACCCCAGCGCCTTCAGCTGCTCCTCATTAGACTTTTGACTGTCTTCAGACTTCCAGTCTTTTCAGCTGTCTTCAGACTTGCTCACCAGACCCTTCACCAGCTCCACTGCCCTTCTCTGGACACACTCCAGCACTCCAATGTCTTTCTTGAAAGAGCACAAAACTGAACATGGGATTTGAGGTGTGGCCTCACCAGTGCTGAGCACAGGGGGACAATCACTGCCCTGCTCCTTCTGGCCAGGCTATTTCTGATGCAGGCCAGGATGCCATTGGCCTTCTTGGCCACCTGGGCACACTGCTGGCTCCTGTTCAGCCAGCTGTGGACCAGCACCCCCTGGTCCTTTTCCACCAAGCAGCTTTCCAGCCGCTCTGCCCCCAGCCTGTAACACTGCATGGGTTTTTTGTGATCCAGATGCAGGACCCAGCACTTGGCCTTGTTGAGCCTCTTACAATTGCCCATCGATCCAGCCTGTCCATACCCCTCTACAGAGTCTATCTTCTTGCAGATCAACATATATGATCAATTTGATGTCCTTGATCCCCTCATCAAGACTGTTGATAAAGATATTAAACAGGACTGAGCCCTGGGGAACACCACTTGTGACTGGCCACCAGCTGGATGTAATTCCATTAATCATCACACTCTGGGCCCAGCTGTCCAGCCACTATTTTACCCAGCAAAAAGCACAGCTGTCCAAGCCATGAGCAGCCAGTTTCTCCAGGAAAATGCTTCAGGAAATGGTGTCAAAGGCTTTACTAAAGTCCAGGTAGACAACATTCACAGCCTTTCCCCTCTCCGCTAATCAGGTGCCCTTGTAAATGAAGGAGAGAGATCAAGTCAGTCAAGCAGGACCATGGTCCAGAAATTTTCAGTGAAAAAACAGTAAAAACTTTAACAATGTTCTCCCTCTTTAGCAAACATTTACTAATGGATTTCACAATAACAATTCATGTTTTCAGAATAAAATCACATGCAAACTAAACATGT
>NW_020956178.1:388088-391695 GCF_003031625.1 Empidonax traillii | reverse complement strand
TTTTTTTTTTTTTTTTTTTTTAATAAAGCATCTTTAGACTGACTGAAATCTGAAGCTCATTCCTGATAAGCATGTTCAAAGTAGAACATCATTCTCCAACTTGATAGTAAAGCAGACATCTTGTGCTCTTTTACTACTTTATACTTTTCAATAAACTTTCAAAGACTGCAAGATATGCCTTAACACAAGCTCTCCTTATAGAAAGTCTAGAGGCAGAATCTTTCAAAGTCAAGTGACCCCCTCTGTCTCTGGGCCACTAAATTCTCATGTCATGACCATGAAGTCCCTCTTCCATCAGTTCTTTGCAGCCCTTCAAGCTGATTTTTCTTTCTTTTAGCTCCCTTCTTCTTCTGCATCTTTCTCAGTTGTCTCAGCAAAGAATGGTTTTACTTATGCTTCAGGAGTACTGCTGATTTTCCCAGAAAAGAGCTGATCTTCTGGGAATAACTTTGCTCTACCTGTGGGATCTTCAGAACACTGAATGGACATGGTTTTGCATTTCTTGAAGCTCTTCCTGGAAAATCTAAACACCCATGCATACACTGAACTTCAAACAGAAAAAGAAACATGTCAGAAGCCCCTCACCAGAGAAGGACTTTTTTCCCCCCAGGCAGTCAGTGGTTTCTACACTGATCTTTTTCCCAGTCAGTATGTAATTACAATGTGCCTTCAAAAACAGTTTTGCTTGAAGTGTCCTGTCCCTTGTTCCCTAATTTGTAATGCACAAATTATAAAAAAAAAAACCCAATGAACCTAAAACCACTTTTAACCCCCTGCCCTCCATGAAACCCCCTCTTTATAACGCTGTAACTTTTATTGCTGATGTCAAGGATAAATAGCAGTATCTGCTATTTGGAAGCCGGCACCAATCCTGTCTCAGCAGTGCCTCTGAAAGAGACTTCTTGTTTGCTCTCTGGAATCAGCCATGGCTCCCAGTGTCTCACTGCCTGCCAAAGAGCCTGCCCTGTTACCCAGTGATCACTAGGCATGTCTTCCTGCCCTGGCCCTTGTGAAGAACGCCCTGTTATTCTCTGATGCACAGGAGATGCATGTTACAGCGCTGTTAAGGTGCTGTGGTTTATATTTTCACTGAGTATTTGGGTGGAGAATGCTTTGTTGTTATTCAGTCATCTTGAAATCACTCTTAATGCATGTCAGGTTAACCAAAGATGCAAATAAAAGCGTTCATTCACCGAAACCAAGCAGACCATGCAGCCTTAAAGGCTTACAAAAGACAAAGGTTGAAGAAGAAAGAAGAATGCACTTCATCTGTTTGAAACATGGGATGGCTGAACCAGCCCAGGAGCTCCTCCCTGGTGAGGGAGAGCATGGGGTAGGCAATCAGACCACACTCAGTGGGAACATTTCTGACTTGCCACCAGTCTGATTACTAAGGTACAGACCAGGTATTGCACATCTATATTCCAGCTGCCAAAGATCCAGAAGGCTTCTCTGTCATCTTTTTTCTTCAAAATTTCCTCAGTCTTACACAGACCACAGGCAAGAAATAATTGTTTCTGCATGATGCAGAATTGTTTCTGTATTATGCCCTTGGAGTCAATTGGGTCTCCCAATTTAGTATTTGGGCACTTCTTTTGCTCTGTAACCCTTGTAACCCTTGTATTTCTTGGGTTACACTAGCTGCAGCTGGTCAGGCACTACCCAGAGCTTTCCACCCGTTTCCCAGTGGAACTGAAACAGGTGGCATGAAGGAGAATATGCTTTGAGACAGGGAATTGCAGGAGGAGAAAATATGTTTCATACTGAAGGTAGCTGCCATATGGCAGCTTCCATATGAGAGGAAATATTGGTTCAGTCCATGGGCCACGTGGCTCATTTTTCTCTCTCTCTCAAAAGCCAGAATAGATCCCTTTGAAGAATGAGTCAAAGCAAACTCCATTTTCTTTCCCGCAGCAGTGCTCTCCTAGTCTTCATTGGCATCTCAAGTAATTTTCTGAGTCTTGAAGACATTTGAAATAAACTATTTTCCTTTGTGGCTTATTTAGTAACTCCCAGGATCTCCCTTCCTGTTACTTGGTCTGTCCCTCCTGAACCTACATAAACTGCACGCAACTACACAGAGTTCCTGTGTGGTACCGAAGAGACAGTGACTCAAGCCCTTCTAATTCTACAACAGGCAGAATGTATATGGGGATATTATGTACCTGCATATAGCAGTTGGCCTAAAATGTCATTCTGATACCAAAAAAGTGTGTATCATCATTTTTCTGATATGACTGCAGGACAAATACATTGCATTCCAATACTTATCAGTTATTACACTAGGAAGCCTCAGCTGTGCAATGAAGCAGCAGGGCAGCTCAACTTCAATTACTCTTGAGGCTATGGATGAACTGATTTTGAGTACTCATTTATATAAACCAGAAGTGACTACAGTAGTACCTATTTACCACAAAGGGACACTTTAAAAACAAATTCATATATGTAAGGCACTCACATATTTTACATGTGGGAGACCTATTTTTAGAAAGCTGAGAGCATGTAGTTAAATACTGGGCAAAGGCTGTACAGACTACCATAACCTGTTGTACTCAGTGCAACCCTAATGCTTGCTTTTTCAGTATTCCTCTAAGGACTTTATTAATAACAGAGGTTAATCCAAGTTACATGATTCTGATCTGGATCCAAATGTAGCTGAAATCTGAGGTAGCTCAGATGCATGTTTCCTTAATAAGAATTGTCAGAAATACTGTGCTCCTCTCCCCCAGCAAATCTGGAATTAAAGACAACTTCTATAGAACTGACATAAAACTCCACTGGCACCCTCAGAGTGGTGGGTGCTAGAGCTGAAATTCAACAGAGGAGCTAAAGGTATAAAGTTGATTTCACTGCCACGTTGTAATTAGGAGCATTAACATTTCTCTCCTTGGCCTCTGTCTTAGGACTGACCCATACTTGGAACGAGGCGTCCCAGGAGCACGAGGCGATTCCGTAATAGAAATAACATGTCCTTTCTGCTTCTCGCCGGGCCGTTTCTAGGAAACTGAGTTACGTTCTGAGAAGATGAACCCCCCGACCTGCGCTCTTCGGCAGCACGCGGAGAGGCGGAGTTGCCGTTCGGATACGTTGGCCTGGTTTTTGTGTGATTGAGTTGCTGTTTGGATACGCCGGCCTGGTTTTTGTGTGATTGAGTTGCTGTTTGGATACGTTGGCCTGGTTTTTGTGTGACTGAGTTGCTGTTTGGATATGTTAGCCTGGGTTTTGTGTGATTCTTAGTTGGAGATGCGGGAGTTGCTTTTGCTCCTGTCCCCTCATTATAGGGGTGGCTTGCACTGCTGTCTGACCGAGTGCTCAGCCCTGTCCCAGTCCCTTGTTCACACACAGAGTGGGATACAAGGGAATTGCTGTGCTTGTGCACTCCTAAAACTGCTTGATGTGGGTATCTTGTGACAGTTTCTGAAGACACTGAGGCATGAGAAGCATATTTGCTGTGTTATTGGCATTCCTTCAGTGTGAATCTAATACCACTCTCTGTAAAGGTTTGTGTATATAAAACTAATAAATGGCCTAAAGTAGAGAGATTCATAACAAGATAATGTTAAGTGCTCAACACATAATTGTGTTGTTTATTTTCATGGTATATAAA
>NW_020956178.1:364536-387435 GCF_003031625.1 Empidonax traillii | reverse complement strand
CACTGAGGCATGAGAAGCATATTTGCTGTGTTATTGGCATTCCTTCAGTGTGAATCTAATACCACTCTCTGTAAAGGTTTGTGTATATAAAACTAATAAATGGCCTAAAGTAGAGAGATTCATAACAAGATAATGTTAAGTGCTCAACACATAATTGTGTTGTTTATTTTCATGGTATATAAAACTCTGATTTATATATCCTCCAGTGTAGTACTCGTAACAATCTAGAACGTATGACTACTAAATCTATTACTTATTTTGTCTTTGTTATAAAATGAATGTTAAGATAAAATAAACCCAAAATATCTAATTATCTGAACATGGAAGTCCTAGATTAAAATCATCCATGAAAGGTGAATACCTCATCCCAGGAGAGAATAATGTGTATCATTCTAAGTATATAGATGAATTTACGTACTAAGAACAGCTCCAATTTTTCAGACCTGGCCCAGTGTCATCATTGTCTCTACAGCTTTTTTGAGAATTGCTAAGCAATTGCAACACCAGCAGCAAGTCTCACAAAAACATTTGCTTCTTTATTCACCATTAGTGTGCCAATGACCTGAAGAAATCGAGCCTTCAGCGTACATTTTGCACATTTCAACAGTAAATAAATTTAACCTTAAAACTCTTTGCACTTAACTGAGCCAAAGATCAGCTAGTATTTTCAGGGCTGAGTTATAATTTTTAAGACTTTATTTTGAGAGGGAAACATCTGAACAAAACCTGATGTCCAAGGAATGCTGAGCACACAATAATGAGGCCCTTCCTTTGCCTGCATTGAGAATATGATAACCCCCTGCAATTTCTTAGCACTTTTAATATAATGGTAGTGATGTTCCCTATCAGATTGTGATGGTACAGAGCATGATCCATGCTTCAAAAATATTGACTATTTTATTTGTTTAAGGTCAACTCGCAGGATTCATTAGACAGCATTTGTGGGCTGTCACTGATTTTATAGTGCACCTCTAAAATGGGAAAGTTTTTCAGAAATTCATTTCTAGCATAGGCTTCATAATGAAAGAAGTTTCCTTTTTACAGAAGGAGATAAAATGTAGAGTCTTAGGGGCACAGAAATAATCTTCTTGTTAAAGGACAGTTTTATACAGTTTTTTTCTGGTATTTTCTTGCATAAGTAACTTCAGTAAAGCTATACTTGTTAGTGTTGATCAGTGTGAAAACGGGGTATACATATTCCTGAAGAAGAAGCAAAAATGGAAGATATAACAGAAAGAAATGGCATTCACTTTGCAGTAAGGATTCCTTAAAAGGTAAGTTCAACATAATTTGGCTTAGGTCTACCACTCACTCTCACTGTCACTTGTGGGAAGCCACTATTTTGCAATTAATTTTCACACTTGCCCACGGATAAAGAAAATATTTATCCATATGTGGGAACAGACCTTGAGATCTCTGTGTGAAATGGATGGTTCAGATGCATATAACACTTTTATTCTGGTATGTATGATGCCATTTGTCCCGCAATTGCTTCCTTGTCAAAAATTTTAGTAACTTTTGTGGGTGGCTTTGTCTTTGGCTTTGGTCTGTACGAAGTGTTGCTGATGATGCTTCTTTATGTCTTTGGGCAATGAATTCACCTCTCCCAGTGGAGTCACATATGGTTGATATAAACGCAGGCTTGCAAGACAAAGTCATGACCTTGGTGTTCAAATTCCATGCTTGTCAGACGCCTTCCCACAGAATATGTGCAGTTAGTTCTGCTCTAAGCAAACAGCACCTACATTTCCGTCTGCTTTGTTCAGTGTCTTGCTAAAGCACTGCACAGCACTAGGAAATCTGCCAAGTTTGCCTCCGGCCAAGCCTACTTTGAAAGACCCCTCTGGACTTCATTTGCACAGGTGCAGCCCTGAGCAGAGAGGAAGATTAACAGCACAGGTACCTGAGCTCCCAGCTCAGCTCTCTGTAGGGGTCTGGTCCCCTTCAAGGAGAGACACACATTAAAAACCTGCAGGAGCTATTGCAGACAGGAGAAATTACAGAAGGAGAGCGCAACACTGTTTTTTTAATATTATGCATGTATATAAGAGATCAATGGCAGTCAGTGGAAAGATTTAAATGACTTCAACAAGCTTTGGATTAGACCCTACTTTTTTTGGTAACTTTTAGTACAAAGCTTTTGCCAGTACAAAGTAAACTGGTTTAAGTATTTCCTGTGACTCACTGAAAAGTAAATGAGCTATTTAATACAAGTGCTATGTTCATTTCAATGGATATAATCTAACACCAGTCTAACTACACAGGCAGGATTATGTAAATCACTACTGAGCTAGTAGCAACTGATAAGATAATTACTAAAATACCATTTACAGGAAAGTAATCTGTGTGAAAAAGCAGAGTTGGATTGATGCTTATTTAATTGCTGTGTGATTTCAGTTCTGGATCCTTCTTCCTTAACCTTACCTGCCTAATTTAAATAATGAGATTCTGTGTGCTTTTCTGTGTCACAGAGAATATTGTCATATGCTGTTCTGGATATACAAGGAAACGCTTGAGATGCAGTTAACTGTGCAGTAACTGTTACTAAAAATAGGAATTTTTAAGCTTTAATACTTAAAAAGTATACTTTCTACATACTTCATACACACTTTAAGTATGTTCCCCACTTAATGAAACACAGAAAAACTTACCATTGAATTTGTATATCTTTCACCACAGCTACACAATAAGCATGAAGTAAGAAAATATTCCGAATACCTTTTCAAGCAAACTGCAAACCCGAAGTGAGAACCTAAAGTGACAATGGCTTCTCTGGATTATTAAAATGGAAGATTGAAATCACTTTTTGGTATCCTGCAGTCATAACATAAAATTAGATACATATATAAGAAGTAATTTTGATTCATTTTGGCTACTATACGCAACGAAACAGAAAAGTCCAAAGCATTTTAATGTAGGCCTTATATTTCATACAGAACAATAGAATGTCTTGCTAGTGAAATAAAAAAAAATGGAATCAAAGTTCTTAAAATGTAGATGAATTGTAAATCAACCAAAGCTGTTCCTGTGCTTGCTAATTTAAGTGAAACCCGAGCCACTAAAAACCTAGAAAAATGTCAAGGTCATTGACAATAGCTTTGATTAGCAATAAAAAAGGGACACAAAAACAGGCTGATGGTATGAAGACATCAAATATTAAGAAGGAGTTATTGATTTAAGTGTGCTATTGCTAAAACTAAGTAGCAGTAGCTATTGACCAAATGGTAGCCTATACATTTCTGACAATGTATGCCCCAAACCATTAGTATTATCAGATATCCTCAGTTATCTTGTAAATGTTGCTTATTCTGTTTTGTTTGGCTTTCTTTTCTTTTCTTTTCTTTTAATCTAGATTTAAAAACTGAATAAAATATGAAAATGAGCACACTGTCCTGTTCACAAATCATTGCACCCAGTAATTTATGTTTCTGTGTTCAGGAATATGTAGAAAAGGGAGAAGATAATATATGTAATTCTAGGGACACCTTTTTTATATTCACGTTTCCAAGAAGAGGCATCAGTGTGTAAATATATCCCAGGTTGCAAGCGTGTGCAGCTGTGAACTGCAAGCACACATACCTCCGCCAAAAATTGGACATTTCTCCAGGAAGACAAGCCACAGGAGATGGGAAGTCCTTCCAGGACAATGAGATAACCCTTTCATTTTTTCGCAGGGCTTGGGCTGCAGAAACAGGGAGTAAGCAGAGAGGAGAAAACCCTGAACTTACCTCTTGACTGGTCTTCCTTTCGCTAAATTCCAAACTTAGATTTTTTTCAGCAGAAATGCAAGACTTTGCTGCCAGCTTATACAACAGATGCACATGCCAGGGACAGCTGTACATCATGAGAAGATGGTATAATCCTTTGAAGCACAAGTTTTACACAGAGAGGAGGTCATTCGAAGGAGCAGTTGTTCCCCAGATAAGCACACTGCGTGTTTGTCCTTCGGTCTCGTGCCTCTTCTCCAGGTAGTTACAAAACGAATGACGAAGTGAAAGTCACCTTTCTGATAGACTGAACCTCTTGTTCATTACAGGAAGAAACTACTTCAGTGACTTGTGGGCTTTAATTCTTTGCACAGATATGGAAGAACTAAGAACAATCTAATTTTATGCTTGAAGAAGCTAAAAGACCAGTGGAAACTACAGACAAACTGAACTCCAGCAAAGTGCCAATCCTATTCTTCCTTTTTCTAATCTCATGTGATGTACATCAGCTTCAAATAAGTTGTAAAATTATACTAAGTTAAGTGTTGCAGGAAATCAACTCACATGTTTAACTAGTCATTGTGAGCTTATGAACCTCATGTTTTTAGTAAAAAAGAGATACAGATTTAATATGAGTTAAATAAAAACTTAGTCTTCACAAACTATGGCGGTTTCTGATTAGAATAGCACAAGTATATAATGCACCTTGGCGAGGGCTGGATTTGTCCACAGGGACCTTTAGGGCATTTTAGGAGCCATTTTACAAAACACTGTTAAAATTCAAGATGTTTTAAGTAGAAAAATTCAGGTGGAGACACCTGAATTTCCCTTTGACAGTTTGTCTCCCTGGAATCTTACTAATGAAATGTGGTTACAAACTGAGTCATCTTTAAAGCCTAACATTTAAGTAGGTCCTGAGTAACTTATAAACTGTTTTAGGAATCATCCAATGCAAAAACAACACATAGAGTGCATATCCTTATTCTTGGTAATTAAACTAGAAACATCATGGAAAAATGCTACTGAGCAGAGAAATTCAGTTTTTAGAGTTGGAGCTTACTAGTAAATTCATGGCAGCAATTTCATGCTATGAAAATGCAGATATTTCACAAGGGACCATAGGTCTGACTGCCAGAAAGGGAGATGTTTAGTGTGATTTCAGAATCAAAGAAAATAAACGTGTTTCAAATACCAACACTTTCTAGAACCAAGATGAGCATTCTCATGATATTCGGGGGGAATATTCACACACATAAAATTATCAGGTGCCTTACTGCATTAACAACTGTGACTCAGGGAATCTCTCAGATAAGTATCTGGAATTCTGTATAACATTTTGTGCCTTTATTTTGTAACCTCTAAACTTGGAGGATTTTTTTGCACACTTAGTTTATACTCTAATGATGACGGGGATCTTTGTGGTGTGCCAAAAGGTAAAAATCAATGTAACGTACTTCAGGAAAATAAGTATAAATAGAAAATACTAAGACAGGAGTGAATTTAAATACTGGAGAAAGTACTATAATTTCCCACTGACAGTGATGCAGAAGTGATGAGCTATCTTGGAAATGCATTAACTCTGTGACTCAGTGTATTGCTCCAATAAATATCTAGGGCTCTACAATAACAGTCTGAGACTTCCTGCTTTCTTCCCTTAGCCTCTAAAATAATTTTTCTTTAACTCCAGGTATTTTTAGCCCACTTTCTCTCCTGGAAGTGATATGACAAGTATATAATATAAAAATCACTGAGGAAGCAAAATACTTCAGATTCACCTTTGCCATTACTAATTGAATTGTAGTTGTGGCACAGAGACTGCTGTGATGAAAGCAGACGTGGAGCAGATTAGAGGTGATTTAGTGTGGTATATTAAAATGTGAATGTGTGTACAGAAGTAGATGAAAGGTGTTTTATTTTCACACCACAAAAGTCTGCAAATATTCTCCTGCCACTGTATGTTTTGCCTTGACTTTTAAGTGATGCCAGAGTTAAGAAAATAAGGGGTTAGTTTGGTTACAGAAGAAATGTTCTGTGGTATTCATGGTACAGTGTAGCAGTACGAAGAGATGTAGAAGCATCAGTGAGTGAAGCATGCATACAGACCAGGAGATGAAGCAAATGTAAAATTCAGCTTTCCCACAGATCACTCCATGAGAAAGATGATGATGATGATTTACTTCTAGATACACCAAGGGAAAGTGGTCCACAAATCATGAAGTATGGTGTGCTCGGGTAGCTGGGGGATTGACAGTACAACTTTTTGGTCTGCACATCCTTAAAGGCTAATGAAGTCCCTGAGAGGATGTGCTCAGGGAAGGATGTCTCAAGCTTCTTGAGAAGGCCTGCATGGCTGACATTTCTTGGTGAGAGTAAATCTGTATATCCAGACACACGATGTGATTTCTGGTGTTGTCCTGTGCAGAGCCAGGAGCTGGACTCAGTGAACCTTGTGTGTCCCTTCCAGCTCAGGATGTTCTATGATACTATTCTATTCCCTTCTGGCTCAGAAGAGGCCCTTTCCCTGCCTGATGATGCAGAGCACATTCAGTTTGCCCCTCAAACTGAGAGGCACAATGAAGCCAGCTGGCATACGATGCAGACGACTAAATTCTGCCTCTGTTCTGCGCAACACTGTCACCTGCCTGTGCTGGACTCCCATTTCTCTCCAAGTTATTTTAAGACATGTTTCCCCTCACCCCTGCCATGCCTCCCAGTGGCACAGTTTGTGGTGGAACAGTCCTTGCTTACAGAAACTCACTCCAGGTGACCACTGCCTGGCACACAGGAGTCCCTGCAGGGTGAGTCATGCTGCACAGGCACACCTTTTTCTTTATCAGCTGTTCTTACCCTCTAGGGCATGAAATATGAATTAAAATTGTTTTTAGTTTGTTTGTTTGTTTTTCATAGAAAATAGTATAAATGAGCAAAGTATCTCCAGGTAAACATTTGCCACCCTCAAGAAAATCAGAAATTTTTCAGGACACTGCAAACCTAAACAATTAATTGTTTTGACTGAAAATATTGGGGGTTAATGATAAAGTATTTATACTTTTTAGAAGATTTTTGTGAATGTTTTTGATGTTCTGACACATGGATTACCAGTTTTCTTTTCCAGTGTCTAATAAATTGTGTAGAACAAAAAAAAATAGAGAAAAAAACCCAGTAGGTTGGACACAGAATGAATTCACCTAAAATACAGGACATAATCTTTGTGTGCATACCTACCTCTAATAAACAGTAGCCTTTTTGTAGAAATGGGATTGTCCAGGGAATTTGTTTTGACCTGTGGTTAATCATTGATCATCTTCCTATGTAAAACTGCAAGTCGCATGACTTGGTGAATAGCATATAGGAGGAGAATGTAATAAGTAAATATTTAGCCACTAGCTTATTATTTCCATTTGTATCATGTGGAGCAAACAGTGTTGTGTACAAATTGCCACTTCCTTACTAAGAGAAAAAAAGGTAGTGATGCCAATAAAAAGTGATTTTTATTACAGAATAGATAACATGTTACATATTTTTCATGCTTTAGCTTCACTTATTATAGAAAGACTTTTTTACTAGTCCATAGTTTAGGTATTACCTTTGTTTGCAGTACAGTTTATATATTTTCTTTGAAAAGTGTTGGAAAAAATCTGTGAAGGACTTGTCTTAAAAAAGAGGTGAAGACTTTAAAACTACCTCCAAATATATAAAAATAAGTGCCTCAGAAATGTTCAGGGCACTTTGCCTTGGGATGTTTTCTGTTAAACACTTTTCCAGTATATAATCTGTGTGCTTTAAAATGTTACATGCTGTTATTATGAAAACAAAGAGATTTACGATGATCTCATTGCATGATTTACAATTATAAATGTAACCACAGATGCCTTATTTTCTGAAGATCCTCCTGAGAATCAAAACACCAAGAAATTGACCTTAGCACCTGCATCCAACCAGAGCCTTGGAAATATGTGTCATTATATAATCAACATGAGCAAACCATTGAGTCGAAATTGGGAACACCCAAATAGGCTGTGCACACTCAGATGGAAAGACAAAGAGCATGGATGTTGGTGTGTTACAAAACACACACAATCCAATTTTTATGTAGAGGAAAAAGCTGAAAATATTCATCTAAGTAACTTCAGCTGTAACTTAAACTTGTAACTTTAGACATATTCTGGTTTACAATGTCTGGTTTTACAGAGTACCTGCTCTAATATACTCTGACATCCAGGAACAAGAAACTCGAGAATGTACTTTTGTTGATTATTCAGTATTTGATAATTATCCTCCTTTTTTTTCTCCTGCTTTAAATCTCTCAGGCATTTGGGCAGTCAACTGGAAAATGTTGTTAGACATATGTGACTAATCATTAATCACTACTAATAGTGAAGAGCCAATAGTTGAATGAGATACTCTTCAAAAAAAACTTTGAAATTTATTTCCTGGGCTCTTTGGCTCAAGCTTAAGGACAGCAAAACGTGTTCACAGTGATCATGGTGAATCTGTGAATTATTCACAGGTAATTTCTACCTGTGTGAATTATTTGCATGTAGGAAGAAGATCTTTTTGCAAGAAACCTGGCCTCATACATATCATAAGAACAAAAAACTCCCAGGTGGACCCAACAGTAGCAGCAGCATCCTGGGTGTACAGCAGTTCTCTCAATTCACTTGAATTAGTTCACTGGGAGTGTGAGCCATCCCAGCTGAGGAGGGAGTTGCCTCCTGATCTGACTTCCCTAAAATCTGCTGGACTAAGCATCATCCCAATTCAAGCATCAGCTCAAGTATCAACTGATGACCACCTACCTTCAGTTTAAGTAGTACTTAACAAGAGTTAGCAAGGTGCTGTCTGCTGAATGAGAATTGCACTAGGGAAACACTTCAGCTATACCTTAAGAAAGCATGAAAGGTAAGCAAAACTGGCAAAGAAGGACCAGAAAGATATAGGTTAAGGTCATATGATAAGACCAATTATAGCACAAAGCCAGTTACTGGGTGGCCTGACCAAGGTGAAAAGATTTCCCACTCCCTTTCCAAGAGAGATGTTTAAAATAAATCTGCCAGTACTGAAGAGTACATGAGCTTGAATGGTGTTTGGGTTCTCTTGGAACCGGACTGGTACTTTATTTCACACATCCCCAACTCCATTACAGTGTGCTAGCTTTACACTCTCTTGTGTTGGCCTAAGAACTTAGATGTGATTATTTTCTTCCAATTATTTAGCTGAATGCATGTCTTAATGGAATTGAAATGTTGTAGGCTTGGGGTATTTTTAGGCTGGAGTATTTGGGTTTCTTATGATATTTCTTCCTGAACTGTCACATTTATGTATGCTCTTGAAGAAACACTGTAAGACCTTGTTCACACAACATTTTTGAGGGCCATCCTGTTCCATTTTTTGCTGACTGGGTAAAGAGAAAAATTAAATCCATAGATAGGACTGTCCCTCAGCTGTCTTGGAATGAACTGTTTATTATTTAACAGTTTTCTCAATACGGATTTTCTGATCCATGATGCATTTGAAACTCCTTGGACCGTGGTGAGTTTGGGCTCTATTAGTGACTTTTTTATTACACTTAATTTTTTATTACAGTAATCTATTGTTGCTGTCTACTTAGCTACAGGATACCTTATTGTTTATATGCTTATGCCAAGCTACTAACCATGCTATGTCACATAATAATTTGGCATAACAATTTGAATGGTTTGAAAGCAAAAAAATCTAGTCTTTGGATTTCTTCAACCAGACAAATACTGCTGATGCTCTCTACATACTCATTTCAGTGGACTTTTTTTGCAGTTAAGGCAAACAAAAGTACATTGAATTTCTTTCCTGAGGCTGTCTAAGACTAGGAAAGCTCAGATGAGAAAGCCCCTGGTTAAGTTTCCCCTTTCAGCCAGCTGACCTGTGGCCATGCTGTGGGTGATGGGGATGGTTCCTTCCTTCCCCTTTGTCCTGGCAATGGTTTCCTACCATAACGCCGGTGCAGGCATTAGCAATCATGAAGCCCATGGCCGACTGGCCTCAAGCCACCCCTCTGACAACTATAGAGTATCTTCTGGGCTCATTTTCAGCTCTGTTCATGAGCTGGTCCAGCACGCCCTGGGGCTGGACATCGGCTGGTGCATCTCTGCAAACTGTCTCGGAGCAGAAGCCAAGCCCAGGCCCCGCGATGAGTGCATGGTATTCTGGCCACGAGGCCACCAGGGAGGGCTCTGGCTGATGCTAAGTAGGTGTTGAAAAGGCCTCGTTTGTTTGGGGGAGTGCATGGGCTGGCCACAGTTTCCAAGGTCTGGGACACCACACCCTCGGGTCTGCTTTTGCGAAGGCAGCAGCTGTGCACTCCAAGGCAAATGGAATAAGATGCAGCTGCTGTGTCCAGCGGAGAGCTCTGCTCTGCCACTCCCTAATGCATCCCAGAGGCTGCCGCAGCTCCCGAGGCTTTGGAAAACATGTTCCTAACTCAGATGGGATACGCTGACTCTGGGCCCTTATCAAATGTTGATTCACTTTGAATCATGGATACATGTTGAATAAATTAATTCATGTATTCAGTACAAATACAGGAAATCACTGCTTATTACAAACACAATTCACTTTTAATCTTGTCGTTTGTGCTTTTTTGGTGTCTGCAGCTCTTAAATATCTTAGCCCACATTACAGACTAGAGAGATTTATAACATATTAAAACCAGAGCTCTTTTTCAGGCAATCAGCTTGAGAGACAGAGACCACAGACTTCTTTAACTGTGTCCTGTAACACAGAACAGTCATATTAGTTTTACATTTATTTAGTAAAAAACAAATATTCACAGCTCGAAAAGCTTCTCTACCAAATGTTACAGTATGCTAAAAAACACTTCAAAGTAAGGATTTAGAATAGAAAGACTGATACACTAACACTAAAAATTCCAGGGGCTCTGCTCTTGTACTACTTCTCTTTCCAAATAAAATGGACTCATCAAGATTACTGAAGTCGAACTTTGACTATATATTTAATTTCCAAAGTTCTGGAGTAAAATATCTGGTCTACCAGACCAGCTGAAATCTCACTCCCCTGAAATCCATAAAGGGCTGGAGTTTTGCAGCTGTGCTTGTGACGTAGAAATTTTAATAGCTTTGGAGAAACAAGAACTGAAGTTGACACATTCGAGTTGTAAATACGATTTGATAATTATAGTGTCTGTGATCTCATGTAATAGTTTCTCCTTCGTATTGCAACATTTCTGTATCAATATTTTTATGTTGTCTCACAGCTTTTATTTACATATTCTGATGTAACCAGTAAACACTACAAAGTCTCTGAAAATATTTTCCTTTGGTAATTATGGGATGCTTTACTTTAACCTAATCAGATTACAAACCCAATTGGTTTAGTTTTCAAAATGGAAAGTTCTTTCTGTAAGATTTTTACTGTACATAACAGATGCTGCTGATAACTTTTCAGGAAATAAATAGCATTTTAGCAACTACAACTTTATTTAGGAGAAAGTTGCACCCCTTAGAATTCCAGCATTCTGGTGTGCCGAGCTCTAGGTTAAATTACATAGGGTTTTCAATTTCCAAATATGACAATCACTTTCCTTATACTTCACTTATCCTTCACCAAGGTGATCATAATAATCTGTGAAACACTTTTCCTCCTTGTATGTTCTTGGGAACCTTTGCAGAGATCACAAAAGAAGCTCTGCATGTAATATTTCTAAAAGGAATTATACAATCTGCTTATTTTACCAAAATGTCAATTACAGAAAATTATGAATATTATCTCTAAATTAGTGAAACCGAAGACATCATTTATAAATGTAAAATAATCCCCTGTTCTGAACCACACCCATTCTTAGGAGCCCCCTCTGCAGTTGGAACTGCTGGTGGCTCTCAGAAGGGAATCTACTACAAATCTTCTGTGATGTGTTTCTTCTGCTATTTTTGTTAATGTTGAATTATGTCAAGGTGCATTTAGATAGGAATTGAAATACAACTAACATCCCTAAAAGGAAATTCAAATATTATGATCATTGAGTTATTTTTTAAAATAGTGAACCAAATTGAAAGATTATAAAAATATTGTTTGAATTTTAAGATGATTGGTTTCTTAAACAATGGGTTTCTGTAGTTAGGTAACTGAAATACTTATTTCAGAGCACCACATCTTACAGAAACCTTACGCCCTATCTTAACATTCTTTTTTATTTAAAGAGGAAAAAAAAAGTTCCTTTTTTTTTTCCTAAAGCTTTTTTTACAATGCCCACATTAAATAGAGGTCTTTAAAAATTTCTAATGGTTTCACCATTATTTATTGTTGGCTTTAAATAACATCCAGCTTGCTCACATGATTTGTTTTCTCCCTCTTACATGTACCTGATGAGCTGATGGAACTGAAATGTCTTTCTATGGGCTGGATAGTTTAAATCCTCTCAGTCCTAAAATCCTGAAAATCTAAAATTAAAAAAAAAAAACATAATTTTCAAAGTCATATTCCTATAACAGAATAGACTTAAGCATTCACATCTGGCTTTAGATGTCTAAGTCAGACAAACTCTTTTTTTTTGCATAGGAGAAGGGCAATGGCAAGAGTGAGCATTTGCCATTTTGAAGATCCACCTTTCTTTAGATGCCTAATACCAGGCACACAGAGCTGAAAAGCCAGATTAGTGTTCAGCAGAGTATGTTATTTCACCCTGCAAAAACTGCCGTGGTGCTCACCTTGCGCGTTTTATTTTGGAAGATAAGAGTGTCTGATCCACCAGGTGAAAAAGCCAAGATAACTTGACCCGTTTAACATTCTTGCAGCTCTTACACTGAGAACCAGTTCTGCTTCATCTTTGGATCAGGCTGACGGTGCTTTTCCTTGATTAATATGCACGAGTGATCATAGAAATACCTGGGGACCTATCGTTGCTGGAGAAATGAGTTCTGCTAAGGGAGGGAGTGGAACTTATCCTCTGTGTAACACAATTCCCCCAGTCCACTAAAAACTCCATAACTAGTTCAAGATGGTGGGCTTTAATTAGGTTTTGAATACAGTCTCTAAGCAGGCAATATACATTTCATCTGCAGTTAGGTCATCATTCTGTCACTTGAAAACTCTTGGAACGGTTGTCCAAGAAAAATCAGATGACTTTATATACTACTGTGAAATCATGCAATTATTCAAAAAATGTTAGCAGTTATCTTGGCACCATTAGATATCCGTAAGCCAAGAAGACGTCATAATTGGAATACACTGGAAATAAACTGACTTGTATTTTGTGTAGATCCCAGGTTAGTTTCACAACACCTCTTGGAACAGTCATCAGTTCAGGAGAAAAAAGCTTGTAAATTTTATTCCTTAAAAACTCTAATTTAGAAGGCAAGGAAGTCATCAAAACACACAGATCCTGTTATTTAAGAAAAAAATAGTCCAGTTTATACTGACTTTAGATCTGCAGGAATTCTAGGTATTTACACAGCCTTAGCCTGAAGTTTGATAGGAGTTTTGTGAAATTTTGGCAACTATTCCAGTCCCATGGTAAAGCTTCCCTGACTGGGTACTCGTTGGACTCCTGCATTCAGGCCTGACACCCTCAACCACGGCCTTAAGCTTTGTGAGCATGAGTAGGATATTGCTGCTTCTGGAATTTGGCATCACTCTGTGTGCTGACAACCTCATCTGGGAAGCATACCTCTTTTCAGAGGGGACTCACTGGCTTCCCAATGCTGTGTTTCTGCTTAAACAACCAGTTAATGACCGTGGAAAAAACAGTAGGTTGCAGCAGCTTCTCTCCACTCACAACATTCAGTACTTCGTGGACTATAAACATGGGAGTAAAGGGGAAGTTTCTTCCAGAAACACCTTATCTCAGGTAGCCTCCTTGCCTCTGATTTTACCTAACCTGTTTTTCTTATCCCAGTGACTCCTTGTCTTTAATCCTTTCTGCTTTTGATTTCTTGTGTACATACTGCATGGGCAGGGCTCTGCATGAGAAAATACATTACTAACGTAATGCTCTTTACCTTCCCAGGAAGGCGTGATGATTCAGATTTATAAAAATAGGCTTCACGGAAGTTTCCCAACAAATCTTACTTTAGCAAGAAGCAGATCCACACAGAATTACAGTCCACCCAAATACAGTGGGGTAGAGTTCTATGGGTACAGATCAGAATTACCAGAGTTTAGGTCATCACCACACACCATGAGTTCCTGAAGACAGTCTCTATCTGGTAAAGTGTGAGAAATACATTATGATGCTTAAAGAAGTGAGAAGCCCCAGACGTGTATAGTCTATATTCAGTGAAATGATTTTACTGTAAATTAATTAAAATATTTTTAATAGCTCCCTAAGCAACTATTGTCTCCCATGAGCATTTTTCTTAGGTCTGTGTCCACAAACTGAAAGACAGGCTCAGATTATCATTAATCGTCCCATGCTTTTATCACAAATATTTTAATTTAAAAATCTATCTATTCTACCTATTAGCCTAGTAATGTGTATTTTCCAGCCTCTTATTATGACTTATTATGGCAAGTCTTCGCTGATTTTTAAACTCATTCTGGGAACCACTGACTTAAGCAACCAAATAAAGACACAGATATCTTCAGACAGGAAGCCTGAATAGCATGCATTTTTCTACTTCCACTTTTGTTCTACTGAAACCAAATGAATGAAAACCCTTTCAAATGCCACCCTTTCAGAGAAAAAGAAAAAAAGTTAAGCAGAAAGTGAGTGGTAAAACCTCTGATATTGTAAGCACTTTTTTTTTTTTTTATCACCTAGGCCATTGCATCTTACAGAAAAAAAAAAATACACTTTTGTTCTGGTTTTTTGGATGTCCAGATATTAGTAAACTTGTTCTTCTCAGGCATCAGGTTCTGCCCAACTGCCTCACCCCCATCCCTGCTGCTCCCTGTTCCTGCCCCAGAGCCATCCCCCACTCTCCATGCTGGAGCATCCTGTGCGGTCTCCCTCATCCCCTGGGCTGAGGTGCAAATGCAGGTGAAAGCTACCCTTGCACCCAACCCCAGTTCACTGGGTGGGCACACAAGTAGCTGTGCTGGTACAAAGCAGAACATGATGTGAAAAGGGAAGAAGGAGCCACGGAAATGGGTAACTGGAGAAAAGTGGAGGATGTGGTACAGTGGCTCTAGCCTGTCTGAGACGTCACATGAAACTGCAGCCACAAACATTGACTTCTGCTTTGCACATGCACAGGGACTGAATTGCTTTATAACTGCCCTCTTTATAATCAGATATTTCTATTTATTGCTGAGAAAGCTCAGGTATAGCTGGCAATTTCACAGTTATTTATTACAGAGCAATAACATCAGTACAAATCAAAACACAACCTCTTATCTGAAAACCCTGTAGTTTTTGGTTAGCATCCTTTCACAAAGGACTCTGCAGCAAGTATGATTCGGCCTGAATATCCGTGAATACTGAGTGGCTATGTGTGGGGAATTTACACTTGCCCTTCCTAATGAATTTACTCCCGGAGTAAATTCATTTCTATGCAGTCCTTAATGGTAAAGGCTTCTCATTGCTTATTTTTAACTTGTAGAAAAATTTTTGTGGACTTCCTCACCCTTTATGCTTACCAGCTATTCCTGTGGGAGACTGCATTATCTAAGCTGGATATATGGAGTAACTCATGATTATTTAATATTTCTGAAGCTAAATATCAAACATATTACTAAGGTAAATCTCCATGAACTTCCAGGTTTTGTAGTTAAAAATTATGCTTTATCTTTGACAATCATTATTCAAAATGATTATTGCATTTTCCTGGCACATTTTATGAGAGTTTTATACATGAAAATCGAGAGTCTAGATTATTTAATCCTCACAGTTATATCTGTATTAATTCTCATATATTCATGTGTAAAAATGTTGTTATCTCTCATTCTCAATCAAAGCAGTAGTTGAAAACAGCAGTATTAGCTCCCTGCTCTCTATTTCATTACTGTTTAAATGATTTGACAATGGGGAGAACATTCAGAGTGATATGTCAGAGAGCTGCCAAGCTTCTGACTCATTATCTGACAAATTTTGGCATAGGATAGTAGCAGATTTTTAATCAACAAAGAGCAAATAAGTACTTTTTTTTTTTTTTTTTTTTTTTTTTTTTTTTTTTTTTTTTTTTTTTTTTTTTTTGTAAGAAAAGAGTTTGTTCATTTAAAAACACACATTATAAATGCAGAAGAATTCTCTTGCACCCAAACACAGGGCTGGGAGACAGGAGGGACAAATGATCCCTTTGTTTGTCTCACACATTTTCTGTAAATCATTCTCCTTTGTAGATCATTGTCTGCAGAGGGAGAATCATCCTTTCCCGGTCTGATCTAATGATTTGACATGGGGGCATATTTTACTTCCTTTTCTCCTTCCAACTGAAATGAGCTCACAGCAACCAGACCTGTAGATACTGCGTTGCCCACATCTCTTTAGTTCGTGTTCAGAGGGTAGCTGGGGTAGCTTCTCATTCAGCTTTTTGCTCTCTTATGCTCTCTGTTATAATATCTTGTCTGAACCTGCCAGAACCATAAAGAGATTTCCTCTTCTGCTCTCTGAATGATGCCAAGACACATTCATCTACCATTAGCAAGTCACTAGAAAGAAACCAGGTCATCTTTATTCCTATCCCAGCTCCACCCATTTGCTTGCAATTACACTGTTGTAATTCAATCTCCAACAAAATTTCTGACAACCATGTGCGTCAGAGATATTTATGCACCTCAGGAAATGCTCCCTCCTCTTCTCCAAACTGCAGTCAGTCAAAAAATGTGGGCCCTGACTAAAGTGCAGAGCAGATGAAACTCAAATAGTGGTTGGTTATTCATGTGTGTGCCAGCAGCAAAGGAATACTTTTCATGTTCCAAGCAATAGAGTAAAATACCCTGAGGTTGTAAGGGAAACATAAACATCTTTCACATCAAAATTGTTTGAGCAGGATAGTTCCTGATAATGCCCATAAAATCACTTACCGTACCTGTGCTGTAATCTGTATTATGGACAACCTAGAGTAGCCATTGCCTCTTCCTTCAGGAAAACACTATTGGAAAATATCTAGACCCTGCAAGAAACCAGCTGTGAAAAAGTTTTCACTCAGTCAGGTCTGATAGAAAATCCCAAACCTTTAGCTTGTTTTTCAGTGGAAGAGGATGAAGAGGGGTGAGCATAACACCCAGCCAGATTTGCCTCAATATTTGAAAAGAATCAGGCCTTGATTTGCTCAGCAAAGGGCTGAGCGTCATATACCTGCTTTACCTGCAAAAAAAATGAACCATGAACAGTTAAATGTTCTTTTGAGATCCCTAAGACAAACTTTAATTTTTGTTTCCCTGCTCTGGCTGTTAATCCATCTGCAAATAGTCTACCTGAGACTATCAATACATGTAAGTATTTGGAAGGATAATCCAGTTTACAATGACAATGAAGTCAGTGTTGATATGTGAGATCAGTGGATCTAAGACAGCAAAGACGGGTGTTTAGCCCATGCAATGCTAACACACAGATGAACTTGCTCCCTCCTTTCACCAGCAATACTGAAGATTGCTGCAAGGGCAGTGGATTTGTCCAAACAAACCGCATACCATTACTCAACAATCAGACACTCTCTTTTACTTCTTGTGAATCATAGTGACTTAATAATTGAAAATAATTCAAAAGCAAATTAAAAAGCACTTTTCAGACAAAAGTAAATGTTTTCAGATAAACTACTTGCTGAGAACAGTCATTCAAGGGTACTTCTCAGTTCAAGTTTGGTGAATAGGTATGGTTGCTACATATGCAATCAAACTCACTTTGTTTTTGGATTTCAGAAAAAGCTGATGAATTTCTGGGTTTATGCTGCTAAATAATTAAAGCCAAACCAGATTTTTAAAATCACATTGATGATTATAATTTATTATTCACATATAATTTATTATTCACATATGTTTATGTTTGAAAGATAAGCATAAATTCACACAGATATTAAATGTTGTACATACCTCACACAAGGAGTGATACAGGTTTCATGGTTGCAACTCAGGATAAATGTACATTTTTACAAAAGCAAACTGAGAAGAGAATCAGGCATTAAGGGTGTATAGTGCAGACTGAGACATTATAATATTATCATATTGTTTATATTAATTATATATTATACTCTCTATATTAGATAAATTATACATTACATGTGGAGAGATATGTACAAATCAAGAGCTACAATGTCACAAAACAAGTCAGAAGAAGAATTCAGGTAGTAATTTCCATTATTCCCAGCAAATTACTTTTCTGTTCCTAGGTTTGTTGTATCTTAAGATAAGCACTTTTGAGATTTTTGGTTTCCAGCTATTAATGGTGAAAATAAATTCCAATCATACAGGACTGCTTGAAGTCTCCTTTTGTCCCCCTAGTCTCATCATAATAACTTGAAGACAGTGCTGAAACATCTGCTACCAGAATTAGATGAGCTACCAGGACCTAGAGAATCTACATTTTCTGTATTCTTACATATTTGGATTTCAATAGCTACATATTTTAAACCATAATTATGCTTTTAATGGAATGTTGGATGACCAGTACATGTAAAAGAAATCTGAAGAGCCAGCAAATTTAAAGTAAATGGAATTAGAAATAGTCAGCTAAATTGAGAGAAATACATTTTTATCAGCTTTGCAGCACAATGGCCACTTTTTTCTGGCTTCATGTAAAACAGAGGGCCACTTTCTTTCATGCAGAAAGTAATGACTGGACTTTAACATGTTTTCTTGGCAAAACTATCAAGTTAGGATGTGCAAATCATGCTTTTTAACTTAGGTAATTTGTGAAAATACTTAATGAGTCTATGGTAGAACTTTATTGCCATTGTGGTGTGCAACTGCCACATGAACCATAATAAATCTGTTGTCCCAGCAACATCTTGTGGCATGAGGGCAACAGTCTATACTCTGAAGTGTCAGTCTCTCATTAGAGGACTTCTGGGTGTCCGTCCTCATCTCACTCAGAACTGTTCTCAAACTGTTTTAATTTAACTCCACTGAGCTCCAAAAACTCACTCAGATTTGCCGCTGTCTGAAAAGCAATACTGAGCTTTAGTGCAATATGTTGGTGTTGCTGGTGAGGTTTTAGTGGCAGAGGGGCTGTGGTTGTCCCGCACCACACACAGACAGTTCCAGGGGCTCCACTGACCCACTGCAGGGCACGGCCGAGCCCCGCAGCCAACAAGGGGGCACCACCGGGGGAAAGTGCTTAAGAAAGGTCAAAATGCCACACAGCAGTGTGAGGAAAGAGGAAAACAGTGAGACAAACAGCAGACAGCAAGGCCAACGAGAAAGGAGGAGAGGAGGAGCTCCAGGGGCTGAAGCCAAGATTCCCCTGCAAACCTTGGTGAAGACCATGGTGAGGCAGGCCATCCCCCTGCAGTCCATGGAGAGGGTCGTGGTAGAGCAGATATCCACACTGCTGCCTCTAGAGGCAGATATATCCTGAAGGCATGGCAGTCTATGGAAAGCCCACACTGGAGCAGGTCCTTCTGACAGGAATTGCATGCTATGGTGTACCCGTGTTGGAGCATGCTTACCCTGTAGCCCAAGGAGAAGACCCACGCTGAAGGCAAGGAAAAGTGTGAGGAGAATGCAGCAGAAAAGAACTGTCCTGATCTGCCCATGAGCCCCATGACCCATCCCCCAGCACCACTTGGGGAGAGAAAGGAGAGGAGTTGGGAATGAAGAAGTAATTTGAGCTTGGGAAAAACAGGGGGTGGGAGGAAGGTGTTTTATTTTTTTCCTTTGTTTCTCAACATCCAATTCTATGTTACTTGGCAATAAACTGAATTTTCCCAACTTGAGTTTTGTCTGTTTTGCCTGTTACAGTAATTGGTAACTGATGTCTTTGCCTTTATCTCGGCCATGAGCTTTCTCGTGGTATTTTTTCCTCCTGTCCTGCTACGCAGAACAGCTGGATGGATAATTGGCAATTGGAAAAGGTCAACCCACCACATGCTCTATGATAGCTTCTCTTATGTTTTATAAGCAACAATATTTGTTTTCTTTTACAGTATACTGCCTCTTCTTCTGTGGTTTTAGTGAAGATCAGACCATGTTCTCACTGCTCAGTGCTGCAAAATATGGAAATTGAGAACTGCACAGACACGGCACAGAGAAACACATGCCAGATGCTCTCTATGATTTCTGGTTTATCTTGTCCTTAGTGACTTTAATCATTCCTACACTTACTCTGCCTGCTACAACATCTGAACCAAGAGACCTCTGAAATTACCTCGTGGATGTCATAAATTTGAAATCAAATTGTTCAATTTAAAATATTTTAATACCATGAAAGACAAAATTGAAGACAACTCTTTGAAGATATCATAAAGCTAAGTTAATATTTTAAAGAGCCAACATTAATTTAATATGATAAATTTTTTTAAATGTAAATATTTCTGTGGGTTAATGTTTTAATGTACTTAACCATTCAATAAAATGATAAACATATGTAACAGCAAACAAAAAAATGACAGCTAGTGAGTGGCTAAGTAAAAACTTAGTAGATAAAAAAGATGTGAGGTACCCAAGACTGTATTGCCAGAAGACTTTGCAAATACATTTTTCCTGAAGTTATTGAAAGGTATAAGCTTAGCCCTTATATAACTGGTGGAATATAAACGTCCTATGTGCTCCCCAAAGTTCCTATATGAATCTCAGGGTGCGATGAATTTAAGAATAATTTGGAATGTAACACTAAACACAACTACTGAGAAAAAAATTTAGATCCAACTGTGTCAGAACAGACATCCATATTCTTGCTTATTTTTTCATTATACTCTCCTTTTATTCCACAGTATCTTTGAGAACTGAAGACCATTGTTACAGCCATCCTGATCTGCTTCAAGCAACTCTCCTTATGCCAAGCTCAGTAAAACTGTGTCTTACTGAAGTAAGTTCCAGGTGTCAGGTGATGTGATCATCTCAGCTGGTCATTAACTTCTTTTGGCAATAGTATATTATTTTCAGACGTGTAACACAGTTGTCTTTTGTCCCTTTTATTTATTTATTTGCTTTTGTGGCCATGGACATGAATATTTTCTGACCAAGGAACTTTGCATAATCAGCTACATTTCCGGGTCCATTTCCATTTGAATGGATCTTTCTGTATAAAGAGGACTGAATAAAATTCCTCTTAAGACCTCGGTGATGCTTTGGCAAACCAAGGAGAGTAATACAAAGCAGCATAAAGAAGTTTCTGCTCAATATTTGCTGGAGGTACAAGGGACCACCACTGGGCCCTTACTGAAAGGCAGAACAAAGTTCTGCCAACATTAGTGCCGAGTATTTTGCAATTTTGCCAAAAATTAAGCTATAATCAGTACAGTAACCAAAGAGTGAGATAATTTAGAGAAAATAATTTCTCAGACAGAAAAGATCCTAAAAATAAAGCCATGTTCTTTCCAAAAGACAGGAGTAGGTTCAAAGACAAACACAAATTTCATCTGCGTTCATCTACAAGACCTATTAATCACTCAAATAATACCTAAATCCTCAAAACAAACATGTAACTAATTCCACAAGCTATGTGTAGACTTTCTCCTGAGCTTTTGCACAAGAATGAAGTATACTTGAAATACAGATATTATTGTTTGGGGATTTTTTAACCTGAATAATATAAACATTCAGGACTTTGATAAATTTTAATTTCATCTTGGAGGTAATATATTTCAGAAAATTATGTAACATCCAAACTTGTGGCAGAGTCAGCCTAAGTTTGAAGTTGATAAAAGATAACTCACAAGAAAGAAAAAACACCAAGGAAACATCCAACTCTCTGCCAAAAAAAGCCCCCCAGACAAGTTTAGGGACTACAAAAAGGTAACTCTGGTAAAACAAGGTTATCCAATGACACAAAATGAAATGGCGTCTATGATAAAAACTGTTTTATTCAATTGAGTAATTCCAGGTGGAAAACCTATTAAAAAAAAATAAAATCAAGTTTTGTTAAAGACCTAAAACTTTAAAAAATACATTTCAAACTATTTCAGGAGATAGGAAGAGAAGGGTAAAAGAAACATAGATTTCCTGTCACTTGAGGCTTTATGCATTTCTTTTTTTATCTCAATCGTCCAGTATTACAGGTTGTTTAATATTTAATATTGAAAACTATTTGACCTAGGTAGAAACAAGAAGTTGATTTTCTGCACAGAGAATTCAGAATGCCAGTCAAATTACAACTAATGGCAGTTCTGAGGTTTATTAAAACTCCTGTGGTTCACTTAGACAAAGAGGTTTCTGGCTCCACTGAGAATGACATATTAGCAGTAAAGTGGGCAGAGTTCAACACTGCAGAACAGGGGAATAAGTTATAGAATTAAACTGGAGAAGGAAATCTCCTTTGATACACCAAAAGTGGGTTGCTTTCCTCAAAACATGATAGCATCTCATATTTTCCTCTGCCTTTACACCATCCATCTCTTATTTTGCAGCTAAGATGCACATAACTTTGTTTAACAACAGAGCCAAGAATAGAGTTAAGACAGGACAACTATGAGCACAAGTTTTCCTCTCAGGAAAAGAAGAAAAAAAAGTGTTGTTAGGGGTGAAAGGACTTGGCATGAAAGCTAAAACCTTTTTAGCTTTCACAGTACGTACTTTTCCTAGTATGTGAAAAATACACATTGCAGACCATACATTGGAAAAGTGTTCCCTGATAAAAAAAAAAAAAAAAAAAGATCCTTCACTGTTGCCTTACCAGTTACACAGACCTAGGAATCAACAGGGGCGTAGTAACCTCCTTGGCTTTATTTTAACAGTGCCATGATAAAAGTCTTGCTACACATTTAACAGGGAACCACTGGAGTCAGTGTCAACTTTCAGAGGTTAACACAGCTTTTTTTGCAAATTAAGTTTTAAAAAAAGAGAAGTAAAAATGTGAAATGTTCCCAGAATGAGAATTTGCCTGCCAAGATCCACACAGACTTATTTTTTTATGGACAAGTTACAACTTCTTTAAAATGTTTTTTTAAATGAAAATACAAATGTCAGTACACTTTAGAGATTGAGTGCTGTAAATAGAGCAATGAAAGGTTTAATTGTCCTTTCCAGGTGTTCTCTTCAGATTGCTTTTCTTGGCAACTCTTCTTTGTAGTTTCCCATAATGTTGATTAGCACCTCGGTCTGGGCTTTGGGGTGCATGAGCCTTTTGCCACCCTCCAGTATTTTTACAATTATAGGATCATTTTCC
>NW_020956178.1:362305-363488 GCF_003031625.1 Empidonax traillii | reverse complement strand
AGTGCTGTAAATAGAGCAATGAAAGGTTTAATTGTCCTTTCCAGGTGTTCTCTTCAGATTGCTTTTCTTGGCAACTCTTCTTTGTAGTTTCCCATAATGTTGATTAGCACCTCGGTCTGGGCTTTGGGGTGCATGAGCCTTTTGCCACCCTCCAGTATTTTTACAATTATAGGATCATTTTCCTTTGCTCAGCCAAAAGGGTATTTTATTCTAAGGGAAAGCAGAGTGTTAGCAGCGTTTTCTTCTCACAGTGTCACAGTCAGGCTGAGACATAAGGGCATCTCTGGAGATAGTCCAGTCCAAATTCTTGCTCAGAGCAGGGGTTGCTGCAGAGTGACCAGGACTGTATCCTGCCTTCTGAACATCTTCGAGGGTAGAGACTCCACAACCTCTTTGGGCAACCTGCTCAGTGTTTGATGACTCTCACCATAAAAAATCATTTTCTTATGTTTCAATTGAATTTCTTGCATTTCAGTTTGTGTTCCATTCACTTTTTAGTCCAACAGGTAATAGTGAAGGCTCTCAACTCCGCAGAACGGAGTGTTGCAGAGGGTATTACTGATGGGCTGATCACCCAACAGAACAGAATGCTCATCCTGCTGCTACATATAATCATTCACTCTTCATGTAAAGAACACGAAATTTTGTTTAAGAAAACTGTAGCAAAGATTTCTCATTTCTTTTGGCCTGAATACCTAACAAATTGGCTTCCACTTTTATTCCATTTTGTAGTGTAAATGCAATAGGAACATCGAGCTGGAACACAGTCTGACATGACATGGCTGTATGATTGCAAGCAGGACCCTGCAACGTTCAGTAGGGCCAAATAACATGGTGAACATAAATACCATTTGTCATCAGTAATGATACAAGAAGTGAAATGCATATTTCGTTAGTGAGGTGAGACTTAGAAGTTAACCACAGGAATACAGATTTTTTTTGTTATTACTATTTTAATATCCTTCCTGTAGCTTCAGTAGGTAAGATTTTTCTTTTCTTTTTTTTTTTTTTTTTTTTAATGAAGAAACTACTACAGTCCAAAGGAAATCTTAGCCTAGGTGTTGTACTTAGTATTTGACAACATGTGTAAAAATCACAGCTGGATAGACTAAACCTCCTTATTTAATGATTACATATCTAAGAGATTTCTTTTACATGTTGGTTCAGTCAACATCCAGCAAAC
>NW_020956178.1:336693-362284 GCF_003031625.1 Empidonax traillii | reverse complement strand
AGTGCTGTAAATAGAGCAATGAAAGGTTTAATTGTCCTTTCCAGGTGTTCTCTTCAGATTGCTTTTCTTGGCAACTCTTCTTTGTAGTTTCCCATAATGTTGATTAGCACCTCGGTCTGGGCTTTGGGGTGCATGAGCCTTTTGCCACCCTCCAGTATTTTTACAATTATAGGATCATTTTCCTTTGCTTGGCCAAAAGGGTATTTTATTCTAAGGGAAAGCAGAGTGTTAGCAGCATTTTCTTCTCACAGTGTCACAGTCAGGCTGAGACTGGCGGGCATCTCTGGAGATGGTCCAGTCCAAATTCTTGCTCAGAGCAGGGGTTGCTGCAGCAGAGTGACCAGGACTGTATCCTGCCTTCTGAACATCTTCGAGGGTAGAGACTCCACAACCTCTTTGGGCAACCTGCACAGTGTTTGATGACTCTCACCATAAAAAAATAATTTTCTTATGTTTCAATTGAATTTCTTGCATTTCAGTTTGTGTTCCATTCACTTTTTACTCCAACAGGTAATAGTGAAGGCTCTCAACTCCACAGAACGGAGTGTTGCAGAGGGTATTACTGATGGGCTGATCACCCAACAGAACAGAATGCTCATCCTGCTGCTACATATAATCATTCACTCTTCATGTAAAGAACACGAAATTTTATTTAAGAAAACTGTAGCAAAGATTTCTCATTTCTTTTGGCCTGAATACCTAACAAATTGGCTTCCACTTTTATTCCATTTTGGAATGTAAATGCAATAGGAACATCGAGCTGGAACACAGTCTGACATGACATGGCTGTATGATTGCAAGCAGGACCCTGCAACATTCAGTAGGGCCAAATAACATGGTGAACATAAATACCATTTGTCATCAGTAATGATACAAGAAGTGAAATGCATATTTCATTAGTGAGGTGAGACTTAGAAGTTAACCACAGGAATACAGATTTTTTTGTTATTACTATTTTAATATCCTTCCTGTAGCTTCAGTAGGTAAGATTTTTTTTTTTTTTTTTTTTTTTTTTTTTTTTTTTTTTTTTTAATGAAGAAACTACTACAGTCCAAAGGAAATCTTAGCCTAGGTGTTGTACTTAGTATTTGACAACATGTGTAAAAATCACAGCTGGATAGACTAAACCTCCTTATTTAATGATTACATATCTAAGAGATTTCTTTTACATGTTGGTTCAGTCAACATCCAGCAAACACTGCGCTCACGGTACCCACACCTACATGCTACTTTCTGATGAGAGAATATGAATAAGTAGTTATTCTATTAGAATGTTAGATACATGTATCTACTCCAAGGACTCTTTTGCAAGATACAGATTTATTGGTCAGGCACAAATTTTTAACAAGGCAGCCTCTCTCTCACAAATTAGGCTCTCAGCTTTGTGCCTAGTATGTGCAGTTTTAAGATTAGACTTTAGATCCTCCTCCCTTGATATGTTTAAATCCTTTCAGCATCACTAGTCCATATCATTTCCCTGTCCTAGAATTGCTCACTCATTGTTTAGGTCTTTGTAGAAAGCAGAACATAGACTGAAGGACTCATATATGATTTTATTTATTCTTCATTGTTATCACCAGTTAAAAAACACCTAACCTACTTTTTACCTAATTATCTGTAATTTGCATGACTCATAACTACTACATGGTATTATAGAATAGAACATGAGTGATTTTTGGGAAGGACTATATTTATATATGAAGCAGAGAATTGTATCTATTTTAACTGCTTTTTATACCTCCAATCAGTTTCTGGTGTTCAGAGAAACCTGTAACATGGCAAAGAAGAAGACAGAACCCTACAAAATGTCATGGAAATTATCATTAGGTCTTTTCTGCTTTGATTTTAGATCAGTTAGATCTGACATAAAAGGTGTTATGTTAATGTGATTCATTGAAACGGTCACTCTCCTAACTTTATGCTCCCTGGGATTGACCATATACACATCACAGGGCAAAGCAACCTCCAATCCCACCCACTAGAGATAGTGGAGGAGTAGGGAGAAGCAAGAACAGGACAAGTCTGTCCTGACAAGCATCTTTGTGAAACAACATCAAACCTTTACAGCATAAATGAAAAGGCAAACAGACCTTACTTCTCCCACTACCTCCGCTCTCCCCTTTCCCTTGCTGGTTACATATGTTTTTTTTCCTACTGAGACATGAATTACATCATCAGAACAAATTCCACTTGGATAAATAGACACAAAATGAGTGCCACAATATGACACAGAAATGTCTAATCTCCCTAGGAAACATGTATACACATCCATACATAAATAAAGAGAGAAAGAATTTAAATAAAAAATAATGATAAATCCCAAACCACTCAGAAAGCATAATATGAAATTCTAGTTAAGATGAAGTTAATGTGAATTTAGGCCCTGACTTTGCTGGAGTCGTTGGGGTTTCTACATTCAGTCTGGTTGAACATAGGTAAAAATAAAATTCTTTAATTGTTAAAACCTTGAAATATAGTATTTCTCCACTAGGAGGATGCACGGCAAAACTTTATATCAACACCACTTTATGGTATCCATGCGCCCATTTTCTGAAGACTTCCAAATCCAGAAACTATTAATTTTACTTATGATATTTTAATATGATCATTTTATCTGGGGAGAGAAGACTTGACTCCTTCTCATAAAAGGACTGTTCTCTTAAACCTGCATTTCTCACTTGCTGTTCCTACCAAACCAGTGTTCAGTATTGCACAGGCACACAATAAAGGAGGCATTGAGCAACCTGAATTAGCACAACCTTTTTTTTTTTTTTTTTGGCATTTTCTCAAAAACAGAACAAACTAGTGGGATTGAAAAGTTTTTTTTTATTAAGTTACTCATGCTTGTTCCTCAGACCTGCTCAATTCTGTGTTGTCTCGGTAAGTGCATGAGAGTTTGCCTTTGGCTTCCATGCAGTGCTGCCCAGATCTTGTGTAGTCCTAGAACTGTACAGATGGCATACTGGTATTTGAGTGACTATACATAGATTTCAGGGACTTTTCCAGCTAGGCACGGTATTTTCTCATAGTAAATGAACTTGGTCTAAGAGGAAAGAATAGGTATTTTGAAGTAACTCCTCTTGCCCTCAATTACGTTTCAGTGCTTGAAAATTCATCAACTAGCTGATTTTTATCACAAAGAATGTATCATTTGTCAGAGCTGGTGGGTACACAGAGGCAAACTTCCCTTTATCTGTACGCTGGTAACTATTCACACAACAAGCAATACAGAAAGCTTCCTAAGCCTGTATTACCAATAGGTAAGGTGTCTAGGAGAAAATTGGACTTCAGTTTCCAGCATCATTCAACTTTTTAGCCTTTCTGTGTAGACACCACTGAGCCACATCATTGACCTCAGACATCCAGATCAGAAGTGAAGGAGAAGGAGATAAAATTCTCACAGGTGGTATAAGGTAGGAAGAGAACAATTTATGTTCCTTAAACCTTTGGGGAAGTGAAATATACTCCACTAAGCAAGGCAGAGAAAGAAAAATGCCTCCAGTTTTTCCTATGTGAGGAACTGCAAAAGCACTGGCCTTATGTTCAACTAGATGCCAGCTCCAAAGCATCCAAAGACATGGCTGACCTCAGCAGAATGAAACAAGCCTCTTCATCTAAATTCAGCTCTTCTTTACAAGAACTTCCTCTACAAAACTATGCTCATCATGTGGACTCATCACACTCTGTACCCTTAGGAATATCTACTGTCTATGGAGTTGGTAGAATTTGCCCATCTTATCTTTTCAGTAACACCGAGAAGAGCTGTTGCCTAAAGCTCCTGCCTTTCCCTTTGGATGTGCTTTCCCCAGCTATGCCCTGGAGCCAGGCTTTTCTCAGCAGTGTCCAGTGACCAAAGCTCCCCTCACACGCAGGGAGTAGTTCCTAAACATTTTGGTATAAAATAAGTCACTGAAAATGCTGCATTTTCAGAATATGTTTCATTTCAAGCAATTAAAAAGGGGAAGAGGAGGGACACAGCTTCAGCTTACTGCTGTCCTGGTAGTTAAGTCAATTTACAATTTACGAAGTTCATTTACACTAGCAATTGAAGGTATCAGTCTTACTGAAAGTAAATGAAGGCTGTCAATTCTGAATAAATTACTCTTACATTAGGGCTTAAGGTAGTTAAGTCTGTTTTAAGTGTGAATCACACGAGAAAAAAAGCTGTTTTAACACCGAACGAGTTGCCCACAAAATAATTTCAAACAGTTTATTCGGAGCGGTAGCTCCCTCCACCCGAGTTTGCTGTGTCCGGGTACGGTGTCCCCACGCTTACTGCTTACTGCTCGCTGCCTCCAGCCTGCCGAGGGCCAGCCGCTCTCCTCCGGCGCTGCCCACAGCTCCCGGGACACCGCCCGCACCCGCGGGGCCGCCGGGCGGGGCTGGGGCCGAGCCCGCCTGGCCGAGGGGGCGCGGGGGCCGCTCCCAGGCGGCTCCGCCACCGCGCCGGGTTCCCTCGGCTTTTTCGCAGCACCTCCCTCGCCTGCCTCCGCCCCCCGTCCAGCGGCGGCCACAGCTGCCGGGGCCGCCTCCGCTGTGTCCAGCCCTGAGCGAGCGGGGCGGGACGAGACGGGACGGGACACACGGACGGCACAGACGGGACGGGACGGGTCAGGAGGGCGGCACGGACGGGACGGGACGGGCGGTCGCCCGGCGCCAGGTGAGCGGCTGCTCGGCTCGCGGGGCTCCCGAGGGCGAGGAGGGAGCGGCAGCCCGGCGGGCTGAGGGGATGGGAGTCACCCTGAGCCGGGCAGAGGTGAGCGGCTCCCGGGGCCGGGCGCCAGAGGTGCGCGGTTCCCCGGGGCTGCGCTTTGCCGCCGACCGTGCCCGGAGGGACGAGCGGGGTGAGGGCGGAGGGGTCCGGCGGGGGCGGCGGTGGCGGGCGGAGGGAGGGAGGAAGGGAGAGCAGGTCGGGGAACTCCGACCGTCGCAGCGCAGCCCCGCGGCTCCTGATTAGTCACGGATCCCTCTCCCAGAGTGGCACTTGCGGGTGTCGCCGGGCCGGGGGGTCAGTGGAGGGAGGGCAGGCGGGGTCCGAGCGCTGCGGGGCCGTTGTGACTCGCGCGGGGCCGGTGCGGGGCCGAGGCCGCGCTGAGGGGCTGCGAGAGCCCGCCCGGGGTCCGTGCTGAGGGCACCGCGCTGCTTACCAGGTACATTTCTCCGTGCTACCGGCGGGGAGGTTTCCATCATCTTTCCAGTCGTCTTTGAAGCACTCAATCAACGGCGAGAAAATTTCAGTAACGTGTTAAAACCGGCCTAAAAAGTAAATGATTTTAGCGGACGCCTCAGTAGGGTTTGAACGTGGTTTACGAAAGAATCAGGGCAGCGTCCCGTTGGAGACTGTTTTGCTCGGCTGGGTCGGGGTTTGCTCTCACACGCGTTGTCTGTGTGAACGGATGCAGTGAATATACTCAGCTTAAAAGTTTTTCCTGCTTCTTTCATATGTGTTCTGTGAGGAAACCTACATCACTGAAAGTAAGATGTCTTCAAATTCACCTTTTGCGCACAATAACTATTCTAAGAGGTTTATTTGTCTGGGGTTTTGTCACGTCCGCTGGCGAAGTGTATTGGAAGCATCCTTTCTCGACTGAGTTTATTTTTGCTTTGCAAGTGTATACGTTTTGTCTTTCATAGATAGTACTTATAATAGCACTGAACTCTTGCTTTTACGGTGTTATTGTCTTGCATTGATTTATGTGGAAATGTTGAAGAAATGTTAGTAAACTAGTTCAAGGTGTGCTTATGCAGCAAATTAAATGTATAACTGTACAAACCCACGCTGGGTTTGACTTGTATGAAATCACAGAATCAGTAAGGTTAGAAGGAACCACTGTGAGTCTGGTCCAGCCTCCCTGCCTAAATCAGTTATAGTAATGCTGAAGGTGTGATAGAATGAGCTTCAACATGAGCCAAAATAGAGTTTATAACCTCCGACATGTAGATCTAAGTTTATTCAATTCCAAAGCAAATTAATTGGGTCTTCAGCTCTGTCACGTGCTGAAAAAGTAAAGCTGGTGTTATGTGTCTCTACTCAGAACACATCTCTCCCTTTTGCTTGCGTAGGCTAGCAGTGATCATCGCTAGATGAGAGCTGCACAGGCTGTTATTCCTGCTCTTAAGATTGAAAGTTTAAGGTTATGTCTAAGCTGGAAAGTGTACTCCTCTAACTGCTTCCATGGGGGAAACAAGCAGGAGTTGTTCCTCTGCTGGGTGACCAGTGATGTGTTTGTTGAATTAAACTAAAGAACAGAAAACATGTCTTTGCTTATGAGGATCTCCAAATACTTGTCTTCACTGTGGAAGCAAACTTACAACTTAATGACGAAAGCAACCTCCGAAGCAGAATGCTTTGAAAGAGGGTGCAGGAAAGAAAGTGCATGCAAACAAACTTGCTTAGGTACGAATTGGAGCCACAAAACTTTCTACTCTACTCTGCAAGATAGTATTATGTTATTTCTGCTGTGGCAGACACCAAGTGAACCAATGTTATTGGTATCTCTAGTAATATTACTTTAGCAGCTTAAGATAATTCTGTAGATCAAATGGAGGTTGTGAGCATGTTTTTTTTTTTTCTTCAGTGCCTTCTGAATTTAATGCTAAACCTCATCAACAGAAATTGGCTCAAATTAGGGTCAGCTGGAGAGAGATAAAGGACTAAATTCCCATTCTCAAGTTAATTACTCAGTTTATATGGTTTTTGTGCTGTGAATGTTTTTAGTCAGGTGTTCCACTGGTAACTGCAGAGAGTTGGCAGATTGCAAAAGTTTTGAACTCTGTGAGAGAATAACTCTTGTTACATTTGGACAATTTTTAGCTCTTATTATGTAACATGATCAGTGGCCTTGGCAAACAGAGTATAGGTTTTAAACTGATCACTACACTTGAGTTTGGAATTTTATGTTTTCAGTGGAACACTAGATTAGATTATTTGAAGGCCAAAATAAGGGTAGCTCATACAATTAATCTTGTAGACTTCAGCATGAATAAGGTATTTGGCCTGAACTGTTAGCTTTCTGATAAATGGCAAGTTTAGTAGTGCTTTTGTATCTAGGTTCATTTAAAAGCTTTGCTCTTTTCCAGATGCATGGATTTAGAGAATATTCATTTGTTGGTAGGTGCTATTCAGCTTATGAACATGAAAGGAGTGGAGCACATCATTAAATACATTCTCAGGATTATGAGGGACTTATTCTTTCCAGTCATGAATTGCTGGAGTTGCAATTTAGAAAGGATCTATAATTGCTCCATGAAAAAATGGGCTTGTGTAACTATATGCTAATTAATAGGACTCAGTTATTTGCGAGTCTTGCATTCCTTTTGTGCCAAAATACCTTTGAAATTTATTGTTGTTCAGGATGGGAAAAGGATCCTTTGTAGCTGACATTAAATCAAAGGCCAAAAAAAAAATAGATCTCAAACTCCTCCCTGAATGATTTGTCTTCAGCTATGAGCAGAACATTTTGTATAGCACAGGTGAGTGTTACTTACATCAGCTTCAGGACAGTTTTGTTGCAGGTATTATGTAGGGGAACTGATACAAGATTTTAGAAGTGTATCTGGCAGTTCAAATCTCAAACTCAGCATTTTCTGGTTTTACCTATTTTTATTCTCTGCACTTTTGTCAATGGGCACTGGAGCCCAGAACTGTAATTATTGTTTGACACAACAGCTGCTTTTTAGTGAATACCTTATAGAAACAGTGTTTTTCTTCCCTTCTAGATCCTCTTCTGCTGGCTGCTGAAGTACAGTGTTCTTATGATCTCATAAAAACCCCATAGTTTGTAACAAGATTAACCCTTTTTTTTGTTTTAAAAGAAAACTGTGGAATGTCAGTTACACTAGATGGAACAGTATATGAAAAACAAATAGTTTATAAAGTTCCCCCAGTCTACTTAAAATACTTTTTCACTCCACAGAATTTAGAGAAAATTACTAGAATTTATCATATTTTTGTTTTCTGAAATTTGTATGAGTACCTCAAGTGATGCCTTAGGTACCAAAAAAGAACAACCACTCATGAATTAAGCACTGAGTGTGTTCTCACTTATAGTGATCCGTAAAGGAATTACTGAGGAGTTAAGATGTAGGAGATCCATCAGTAGGTTTACCAGAAGTTGTCAGAAATGGTAGAAATAGCAAGACAATGAGCAATGTGAGTATGCTCATTATGGAGATGTTATTGTGCACACACAGCAAAACTCAACATCTTTTTACTCATGCTTTTAGTGTTTTAAATCTTCTCATAGTAAGTCCCTTTCTTCAGAGAAAAAATTACTGTGTCCCTCTGCCTGGGTTTATTAGACATCTGGGCATGCCTGACTGTGAATGTTGCCAAATTCCATGTTTAGTTTCTGAGTTCCCAACCAGATTTGCATATCTTTGTTTCTGTTGCTCCAAATTAATTACAGACATGAGCTGATTGAATGAGTTTCTGATGGGCTTCGTGTTTTGAAGTGACTTTGTTTTATCATTACTTATTCATAGCATAGGCCAAGTATTCATATAACTTGAATTGAAAATTCTTTCCTTTTTTCATCCTTTTCTATGTTTCAGCAAGTCAGCATTGTGGTTAGTGTGGTTTATTTTTAAGAAGGCTAATCACTTTTTTTGTAGAGGTGGTGATGATGAAAAAAGTCATGTGGAGTGTAGTTGTACAGGGTAAATTTTTTGAGCTGATATATTTGTGGGGGCAACACACAGAAGTGGTTCTGGTTTAAATAAATTTTTCTGAAGTTGCTTTGAAGTCATCTACTCTTTGATGACTTTCAAGTGTTTGACAATGTTTGATATTGACTAACTTGTTTCATTTGTAGTAGTCTAATGTGGGCTCCAGTCAGAAATTTGACCTCCCTTCTTTCCCTAACTGATTATGGGGTTTGTCCTGGCAATGGTTCCATCTCCTGTCCCCCTACGTAGAGGAGTGCTAAAATAGGATCAGAATGCTGTTCTGGCATAACCCTGTTTACTAGAATGTCTTAATAGAGGTCCCTTGGATATTTACCCCACGTGAAGACTGAAGTGGCACAGTGACTGTATTTCCTTAGGCTGTGTAGGGCAGCAATGCCATATTCCAAAACAGAGTTGTAGCAGGATTTTGGAAGGTGCTTGCTTCAGTGCATCCATCTTTCCAAACTGATAAGTTGTATTTCTTTGGTACAAACTATTAGTTTTGGTCATTGGGCTGAAACAGTCTGAGAGTTTGCTTAAAAGAGAAAAAAACTAACCAGAAACCTCCTCAAAATACTGTGCTGCTTAGCTTCCAGAGAAATTTTAACAGCTCCAAGTGCTAGATCCAAGAGATCTGTTAAGTCCATAAAGTGAAGCCTAGGATGAAATCACAATATAATTTCTCTTTTAGGGTGTTGCTGTTCAAGCCAAGAGAGATGGAAAGGAGAGTGGGGATGAGTGAGCAGAAACCACTATTTACTTTTTATTTTCCCCCACTTACAATAAGATGAAACTTTCAGAACTCGTTTTTTGAAAAGTAGGAAAATTGAAAGCATGAGCTGGACAGTGTTCTTTTTGGCATGCCTGGCCCTCCCTTGATTCCTCACAGCCTGCTTACATTATTCACTGATTTGAATATTTGAGCTTTAGGAAAGTCTTTGTCCTTCCCTCTTTATCTCTGCAGCAAATTCAAGTCCTGTAACTGAATATAAAGGCTTTCCAAACCCTTTTGTCTGCTTTTTTTTTTTTTTTGCTTATACCTTTGTACACCCTTTCTCATGGCTTTACATGGCTCAAGGTGCATGTCTAGTGTTCCTTTAATCTTTTTTGATGCACCTGTAATGTGGTCTTTGTTGTACTTGCAGTCTTGTACGCTGCGGAACACATTTTGTGGTTTCCTCCTCCATTAAACCTATATACCTTTAAACCCTAGGTATTATTTATTAATGAAAATGTAAACATTCTGAAGTTGAAATAACCAGACTTGTGACAGACATAACTACTTTTATTACATCTCTGCTTCTCACGCATCATCAGTACCTTGCAAACTCTTTGAAGCGGAAACCTGCTGAGGTGTTGTCACTGAAGGGCTTTTTAGTTTGCTCTGGAAGATTTAATAGAGTGTGTGGGTTATACTGTGCTCTCGAGGGAATATATAGTGCAGACAAGGATTTCCTGGATAGTGTCAAACTTTTATAAGAGCTAGAGAGAGGCCTCTTGTTCATCTCCCAGGTGACAATTGCATATAAGGAGGTGAAACGTTTCCAATCTGGATGAGAGGGAACAAAAGCTTGCTTGTAATTGTCCCCTGTTTCATTTTTGCACTACATATGACACAAGTTGCTGTACAACAGAATTAAGTACAAAAAGTGCTTTGTTTTGGCACTGATGTCCGTGATGGAGAGCCATCCAATAGCATGTCACACCCCTGAATTCACTTACACAGGCCTTAGTGATTAATTTGCACTTTTACATGAATCTAACATGAGTTAGACTGAAGGCACATCTTGGCTTGCACAGCTTGGTATTTGCAAAATAAAATACATTAGAAAGTCTTTCTTAGGCCACAGTATCCTGCAACAGTTGAAAGGCTTAACAAAAGAATGGATTTCTCAGAGAGCTCTTCCTCCTGTTTGGTTTTATTAAGAAATGAACCAGAGAGCCATGAGTTTTGCAGGTGACTGATGTCTGTAACTAAGTGGCTTGTTGCTCTCTGTAAGCCAACTTATTAAAAAGTAAAATATTTAATATCTTTGAAAACAGTAAAGATTTGTGTCAGGAGGACATCTTTGGAAGGTCCTTGAACACATTACTGTTACAGTCTTAGAAAAAATTGATGTTCTACGTAAAGTGCCTGTTTTTACAGCCATGATTAACATGGAGAAAATTAATGAAAATCAAGATATTATCAGACAGTAATAACCTTATTACTGTCTTCTGGAAAAACACATAAAAAACCCCCCATGGAACAACATTTTAAAATCAGTGGTGCTACTTCTGCTGTTAAGTCAGTGAATACTGTGTGTGCCAAGATTCACAGTGACATAAGACTTTCCAACATAAGCGTCCTCCCTATTACATCTAAGTTACTTCAGCCAAAATTTAAAAATAACATAAGAACTTTACTGCATTTTGGTTCCAGTCTGGAAAATATAAAGAGTTGATGGAAGAAGTCTACAGTCTTACATTTTTGAAAGTAATTAAAGACATCAAAAAGTTTTCATATGTGGGCAGTATGATGTGTTTCTCTTACTCTTTTTAGCCTTCTGTCACCTGGTATAGATTTGAATAAGGCAGACTGTTACAAAAAAGCAGCCAGAAGTTTACCATTCATTATTACCCTCCTCTTCAGCATAACTTCTCTACATTTGGAAGTATTTTTATTAAAATCCAAAGTTTTAATAGGGGATAACTCCAGAAGACAGAGTGACCCCCAAAGACTATGGCTGAAATAAGTGTGACCTGAACAAAAAAGTTTAAAGTGCAGCAGTAGGCAGCATGATTAGGAGTAAATGAATGATTGCTTTGGGTCATGATTTCCAACATAAGTTTCTGTAACCAGCAGTTTACGCATTGGCAGTGACAACCTGCTCTGGCTAAAACTTGGCATAACAGTTGAAATGTTGAGGACTGCCAGTAAATAGATATTTTCAGCAGGAATTGTGAAATTTAGATGTATTTTTCAAAGAGTGACTTAACAAAATACACTACAGAACACAACAGCTGTGTTTATGTTTTGCACTTCCTTTGGCTTCAATCCTGTAGAAAATATATCTGATGTGATACAAGGCAAGCAGTTGCTGAAGGTAAGTCCTATATGTCTTCATATGTCACCTGTAGGTGCACGCTTGGAAAGCAGTAAAGTAAAATAGCATGGCATAAGCTAATTCATATTAATGATAAGAATACAGACTCCTTTTTAAACCATCTTCCTGTCTTTGTTTCCACTAAATTCTTTAATTTCCAGAGAACGGGATATTAATGCAGAACAACATCATATGTAACACAACATACAAAATAACCGTCTAATTTTTTTTCGTTTGTTTTAAGAAAAGTTTTGTCAATTCTAGTTTGACTTTCAGCTTAATAACATAGTGTGAAATGTTGTGAAACTTGGGTGCCAATGCTATAAGATTGTGAGTGGTCAAAATAGAGCACTCTTCATGGAGAACAAACAAGAGAGAGCAGATTTATACCTGAGCCTTTATTTTCTGAATTTCCACCTTTTCTGCCGCCCATAAAGAAATGTTTCATATTCTTGTCTACTTCAGACACTTAGCTCTTTGTAAAAAAGTTCCTTGTTGTAAGTGAGAAAGTAAAGACAGCCAGTTACGTCTTTACCTGTAGTCTGTGCATAAAATTCTTTCCCACATCTGGGTGGCTCAGTAACTGTTGTACTTGATTAGATTTGCTTGACTTACAAATGAAAATTTTTCATTCAACTGCAAAAACTATGCATATTCATACTGGAATCTCTGATTCATCTGTCATAAAGAACAATAAAAATGTTCATTTGAACAAATGAGCAAAATTAAAACCATGAAAAGAATCATTTATGCCTAATTATATAATGTTGACAACTATATATTTGCAGTGACATTACTGTTCAGGATCATTAAGAGTAAAGCTTTAGGATTCTAAAACAGAGAAGGACTTAATTTTAAGAGGAACTTAGTGGATATGGTGAAGTCATATTTTATATCTTGGTGTTTTTTCCTTTAAAAAAAAAATCTATCAAAGCACCTTTTTCTTTGGTAATGGCTAAACAGCATTGTTGCAAAAAGAAAGGAACACTAATTTTTCTTTCCCAACTCTTTTAATAGTATATTTTATCCAGACTTGGAACAATCTTGAGCTAGTGTAAATGCACAAAGTCTTGCAAAAGGCACTTGTGCTGTGGCCATGTCGGTATTTCACTTCATACAGTTACTCAGCTTCCTGCTATCTGGATTTGATTGCTTTCCCTGGGATATTAATCTTCATTCATAGCTTTGAATAGTTTCACAGTTCTTGATGTGACTGTGTTCAGTCAACAAGAAACTCGCATCTGTCCCCACTTGTCTTTGCTTGGGTCCATCTCATGAAGTGAGAACAAAAATAGTGGTCAAAAACCCCAGTTGAGATAAAACCCTAAATATTTATTACAGCCTTTCATTTAAACACTGGACAAATATTAGCAAAGCTCACTCTGGAAGGCCAGAGTTAGAGGAAGGTCCATTCAAACTCCTAAGGGCTACATAGTGCTCAGGCAGAGCTGGAGTCAGAACAAGGAATTGCTTGGCTCCTGTCCTCAAATTTAGACTTTTGTAATGCAACTGTTATTCCTGGTGGATAGGACACTAACTTTAATATTAGAGATCTACCAGACCAAATAGAAGGAATGCTTGATGGTTCAGGAATAAACCTTTGTCCTAGTCAGCTCATTTCACGTGTATCTATTTGCAGAACTGAGGCTTAAGGAGAAAACTAAATGCAGGAAATATAGAAGCATTCCAAATCTGTATCACAGGTGACACAAAGCAAGCAGTTTGCCTCAGTACTTACCGGCATCAGTGGCTAAACTTGTGGATGCCAGAGTATTTTTGAACTCCATCGTGTTCACATTTCAACTCTTGGTGTCTAGGTAGTAGAGACAAGGTATGTTGGAATTTTTGTTTGTTTTGGTGTCTAAATACATTACTCCAGGTAGCTGGTTTAGTGTACAAAGGAAGAGATTTCCCCATAAAATGGAAGAATAGATGTGCAGCTTGGTTTTGCTTGGAAGGGACCTAATTTGAGACTAGAATGAGAAGCGTGAGTAAGCAGAGAAAGGAAGCATGGCTTTTGGATGGGCATTTCTTTTAACCCTAGAAAATTACATTGTAGATGCACAATCCCCGAAGTTGATAGATGCATTTAAGCATGGAAGTCTTCATTTTCAGGTTGTTAGGAAAATTAATGTAATTCTACTACTTCATTTGCTGACCAAACAACTTTATTAATGCATGATTTTTAGGCATTCAGAGAAACAAGCTGAAGACAGATTTGAACATGTTTCCTGTGAATCTCTAGAAAGCTAGCCTGCCTTTGAAACTTCTTGCCTTTTTTACTTGTTTTTGTTTCATTTTGATCTGTTCCTGCATGGGATTGTGTGTATTAGCTATGACCATTGTTTTAGCATGAGATTTGTCTTCTGTCAGTTTTAGTATGCTTGATTTTTGTGGAAGCAGTATTGTCATCATCCAGATTGGTGTTTTTTAATGCAATCTGTATTACCTTTTTTTTTTTCTCTTTTTTTGCTGGAAATATTACCTACTATGTAATTATTTAAAACACTGGCAACGATGTTGCAGTGCTCTTAATTTTTGAGAAGCATTTGCTTTATGCTTTATATGCTGTGTTGTTACATGTGTATAATTTATTGCTTGTACATTTAATCATTTTCCCAAATATCAATCACCTAGCAACTTCACTGTTTCTCAGTTTATTCCTCTAGCACTTCTCTTGGAGAGTTCAGCCCATAATAACCATTTTGTATTGACAGATATTTGCATTTATGTGAATACTTGAAAAAAACCACCAAAAATATTTAAGCCGTAACCTTAACACAAATTTACAACGCCTGAAAGAGTTCACCATTTACAGTGCCTTAACCTATTGCAACCTAATACAGCACCTACAGAAGCAGAGTGCAGTTTGGGAGCAGGAGGATTGCGAACCAGTACACTCATACATGCACCAGACCTGTGATTGCAAAATTAAACTTCTGGTGTTGTGCAGAATGCTCTGTTCTACCATAAAGCTGATACGTTAAAGGTAGTCTATATGTAAAATCTATTGCTATGCATTTGTTTCAAAAATCAATTATAGAGGCACTTGCAACTATGTATCTCCAAACTTTTTTATTTAAGAATTAATGCCTGCTGAGAGCACCAGAATATTTACTTAAAGTTTCTTTCAGTATGCAAAATATTCAGATGTACCTTTTTTTGAAAAGATCTTTAAAAAACTGTGTCATTTCATAGAGCATTATCTCTCATAATAGGAGGCACATTCTTTTTCCAACACCATGTCCTGTTGCTCACATGAGACAACCATCACTAGGAAGAAATGAGCACAAACCAGGTTTTCATGGTGCTCTCCATGAACTTGCTGCCCACAGTGACTTGTACCATTTCTCTCTTTTTTTTTTCTCTTTTTTTTTTTTTTTTCAGTAGCTTCTTGCCTTGAGAATGAGATGAGAATTGGGAATCAAAGTCTTGCTTCTTCCTTAGGAGTTCACAGTGCTTCTGTTAGAATGTCACATGAGAGTCCCCTACATGTGGATAGGGGACTGAAGAGATGCTTTCTTACATTCTTGATGAGATTAACAAAGCTTTTGGATAAGCTCTCCATCCTTACTCTGCCAGGTTTTGGTTGGGTTTGTTTGTTTGGGGTTTTGTTTGGTTTGTTTGTGTGTGTATATCTTTTGGAAGTTTTGTTGGTTTGTTTTTCAAATGTTGAAAGTCTTACTTGTGCAAGGAATCATGCTCTGATGTATTTGTGAGTCCTTGGAGAGTTAAAGCTCGAGTTAGGGTTGTTTTGTTTTTGTTTTTCTTTTCAGCAAACAGCTCTTTCTTTCTTAGTGTCTTGGCAATGTACAGAGGATTTGTGCATTTCTGTGCAATATATGCCCAATAGTATAACGGGGTTGAAAAGATTTATACTCTTGTGTTGGAAACATAATTTTTCACAATGTCCACACACCTACACTTTTTCTAGTCATTGTGGTTTGTTTATTTATTTGTTTATTTTCTTTTAGAATGGTTGCCTGGGGAAAACAGCACTGCTGCGTTGGCAGAATACAGGGCATTTTCTTGAGATTCAGGATTTTTCAAGCAGTCCTTTTACTTCAGTTGTTCCTGGCTACAGCGGGCAAAGGTAAGAGAATTTTTTCCTCATTTGTCTAGTGTTGATATTCCAAATAAATCACATTCGTCTTGATGAATAGGACTTTTGAATGTATTCAGAACAGGCAAGTTTTTGCCCTCCTGAAATCAAGAGGAAAATCTGTCACTAACAAGAAATGAACCAGTTGGTGCTTTGCATTTTGGATGCTTTTATGTTTTCATAAAAGATCATTGGTAGTAACTTCTTTTGGGTTATGAATGAGGAGGCAACAAAAACACAATATGACATAACAAGACAAATTATTTTCTTGCTGTTTTTTTAAACTGCAAGTGTTCCTACTTTCAGAACACATTGTTAAATCTTTTAGGCTGTTCTTACAAAAACACCACAAAATTCTTTGAGCTTCACTCTATTTAGGATGTGTATGAGCATAGAGCATCTGCATTCTCTTGATCTGAATATGGCTAAGGAGAAAGTAGTAAGGTTCAAAATGTGTAACTTCATAGAGTTCTTGTACAAATTGGATAAGTTCTGTCATGGTTTTGTGTCAGGTAAGGTAGAATAAAGTGAGGTAAAGTAATTTGTGTTTTCTCATGGCTATTCTGAAAACTGATGGTTAGACTGTCACCCCTCTAGACCCCAACTGATAAGAATAACAGTGCTTGTCATTTATAAACTTTCTGTATATCGATAGTGTGTAATACATTTATCATATTAGCAATGTGCTTGAGTTATTAAAAAATTGGAAGTGTTTTTTTTTCCGTTTACTTAATGCTAGTTTCAGAAGCTGCTTCCTGTGTCATGGCATATTTTTACTCTAGAAGGTCAAAGCTTCTTTCAGTTTGAATTTACTGCTGTTTTTTTTTTTTTTAATTTAACTATGCCTGCTTAATGTACAAGCAATGAGATTTCATAGGTTTAGTGATGAGATAAATTTTGGTTCTAATTCTCCAAATATAATCATTTTCATAAAATGATTTTATTGAGAGAGAATCTGAGATACAGGTGATAAAACTGCTACTAAGATGTAGAGGTTTTAATGTCTTGTACTTAAAATATTAAAAAGGACAGAGCTGCTCAGCAGGTTGACATGTCATAGAAGAGTTCTGAGGAAGCAAGCAAAGAAGGATTTTGTTTTTCACCTCTGTATCAGTTGCAAATGTCAGAAATCCTTCAAGAAAAGCTAGACAGACACAAGGGCATATTTATGGTTTCATTGTATTTTATTGGGTTTTTTTTGTTTTAGGCTGTTAGTACTGTCAGCAGCATCTCTACTCAGTTTTGTCATCTGAAGTGCCAAAGTATGTGTGTTCTCCAAAAAATACGGAGAAGAACTGCTTGTGTTTTTTCTGATGCCTAGGACACTGAAAAACATGGCATAGTTTATCCCCAGATAAACAAATACAACTGTGAATGAAAAGGAGGGATGAAATTAATTTTGAGGAAACAGTTCTTAGCTTCAGATTTCCAAATGTTCAGCAGAATCAAGTGACCCACATGTAGAAAGTTTAGAGTTTTAAACTTTTTATAAAGAACATTTATGAGCTCTAGATGGAATATATTAGTATACAAGATTCTTTTGACGTCATTTTAATGGACTGTGGCAAGCCAAATGTGTTACAGGTGGCAAACACTTGCAAGGAAGTTAATGACTGTTGTTACTGGTTAAAAGCCAGATTGTGCAGACACATAAACTTGTGACTGGTTTTTATTTCAATAGAATACTTGACTGTATTAATACTCAACTATACTGACACAGTGGTTAATAGTAATGCAAGTAATATAAGGAAATATAAGGAAAATAACACTGGTACTAATGTACTGAGAGGATCTGTTCCTGTATGTGTAATTCTTACTACCTATGGCTGGCTATCTCTTGTAAAGACATCAGTTATCACCATCTAGAAATGTTTCAAACAAAAAAGGTTTGAAAAAAAGATACTGCCTTTTTGTTTGTTTTCATTTTCAGAAAGTTTATTTTAAACCTTTTGGAAGTATGCACATGTGTTTCAGGATTTCTTTTAGGTCTTAAGAGAACATACTTATTAAGTGGATGCTTTTATTTCAGTAAGGTTAAAAACCCCAACTCTTGCATCTGTTAAATATAGGAAGAATTAAAAATTTGCATTTCTGAAAGGGCTGATGTGCCCAAATACAGCAAATGACATTGAAAAGCCATCCCATGATTACTATTGCATGGAGTTTCCTTCACTCCAAATTGTAATTTTTTTTTTTCCCCCACTAATTTTTCTTACTCTGGAGATGTTTGGAGCATTCTTCCTACTATGCTACTTTTTTTGTGCTGTGGTGATAAGGGTGTGTTCATAGGTACTTTTCTGAGTGTATTGTATTGTCTGGACCCAAGGAAACTAATTATAAGTCAGGAATGCCACAATCAGAGCACAACCAGTTCCAGCTCCTCGGTTCCATGGTCAAGGGTGGGCCACAACCCACAAGTACCATTACTAGAGAAAATAAGTGATGATTAACAGAACTTACAAAGGCTTTAATGTAAAGTCGTCTCCTACTTACATGGCATCCACCCACATATCAAAGAGACTTAACCAAGATAATACTGATAATAAATTTCTAACATAATGCTGTACTCCACTTGGAACAGCAAAGTGCATTTGCTGACTATGGTTTTGATTTCTTCTGTGCTTTTTCCGCATTCTTTGGGTAGATAAAGCATATGAAATTTTCCAAGCCTTTCTTATAACAATTCAGATAGTGTTCATATCTGTTCTCCTAATTTTGGCACCCCTTTCTGGCACTTTTTTTTAATAACTGTTTAGGGCAAAGTGGGCCGGCCTTTGCAGATTCCAGAAGGTTAGACCTCTCTATGTAAATGCTTTTGTTAGTTTAAAGTCATTCTTCAGTCCCTGTGTACTGCTCAACAGTGGTCTTTGAATTATGTAGAGTAGACCAGAAGAATCATCATCAGATTGTTGTCATTTTGCATGATTTCTGTTGGCTACCTGTCTTATGACTGTTTTCATCTGCAAATTTGTACCCATTCTGCCTCCCTTGACAACTCTGAAGTGTCAGTTCCCCTGAATAATGTAATAGGATTTAGCAACCCTTTAATTAACTATTGGCACATCAACACTGATTTAATCCTTAACATGAAATCAAGCCTCTCTCACAGTTTTCTCACTTCCAAAGTAAAGTCTGATGATGGTATTTCAAGTGTTGGTTAATATTTTTGCTCAGAAATAGTTTTCCAGTCTGTCAGTTTGGATACTTAACAGTGACTTCAGGTTTTGAAGCTGTGTCAGGAAACTTCCTTAAGCAGTCACTTTGACCATATCTGCATGCTCAAGAGTGCTTACAGGAATTTTGGAAGCTATGTGAGTCATGCAAGTATATTTCTGACATATACTCTGAGGAACAGCAGCTGCATCAAATTTTTCAAAACCTTCAGCAGAATTCCCACTTAATAATGAAAGACTTGAGCAACTATTTTTATTTGGAGAGACTGTGTCACAAGTGTTGGCATGTAACTAGCTAGCAGTTTCCTTTATAAAATCAGATTCCTCGTGATCTGTCCACGCTGCAAGGTGGCAGATCTATTTTAATTGTAGTAATCCTTTTACAAAAAATGGAAGGTACATTTGAGCCTGTATCTAAAAATCTTGTCTTATGTGACAATTTCCCCTCCCATCCACTCTTCATCATCCCAGCTTTTAAGCTGTTTTAAAAATTGGTTTTCCATGCTTTTTCCATGCTTTTGCTTTTAGACTCTGACAAGTGGCCAGACTGAATGAGTGAATTCAGCTGTAGGGTTGGGCAGAGGGGAAATAATTCTGCTGATTGCTGTTGGGTCAAGTATGTTTTTCTTTTCCATTGCCACTTAGAGCCAATCTAAGTATTATCTCACCATTCAAAATCCAATGTCTGCTGGTTAGGATTTTCACCCGATTCAGTCTGTACTCAGAGAGTTTTTTGTTTGGTCTGTAGCCTTGCATGGCACTTACAAGATGTATGTTGAACTTCAGGAATGATTGGGGGATGGGAAAGGTTTTTGCTAATTAGTGTCTCAAAGCTCTAGTATGCAACAAGAATTTAGATCGATGACTTTACATGTAGCTGGATTGTTATATTTTGTGTTTACAATGTTTTCTGGTAGATTTTATGTATCAAGCTGCACTTGAAAGTTAGGAACTTTCTCCTTGTTTTCATTTTTTGCTGTCGAAAAAGAAACTTGAGAGCCCTGAGGTCAAGAGACAGAAAAGTTGTCAGAATTGGCCTGATGAAAGATGATGCTCTGGTTACTTGAGATTACAGAAGACCTGGCTGTGATCTTGACAGCTAACTAGGACTGTAACTTACCCTGGAAAAAAAACCCTGCTCCAAATTGCCTGGAAGTTTGTCTTCTTACAGGGGAGCTGGTGGAAAAGCTTTTTTCCCCTATGTTGACCAATTTTTTTTCTGCTTTCCAACCCTGACCAGTCATGATTAATCCCAAACCTCCTCTGGAGCATTCATAAAAGGTCTGCTTATATTGATAAATAATGGCCTCCTTAAAGGTGTCAGTAGCGTGTTCTCTTGCACTGGCTGAGCATTTACCAGACTGATCATTTTCTGTAGTTCCACTTCACCTTCCAAAGGACCATTTTCTTACTTTGTTGTTGATGTGTGCACCCTAAAAGCAAGCAATCATGATAATGATTATGTGATTGGAATGTGTATATTTCCACAAAATGGGAGTCAGCTCCAAAGAGCTTACATCTACAGCCACAAAAGTCTGTCCTTTCCTGTACTGGGACAGTGGAGGAAATGAGGCACCTACAAGCACTGAACAGTGTTTGAGGCATTATCTGGAACTACTTGTTTTACCATTGACAGAGCCTAGAACATTGTTTTTTACCAGTAAATTTACTACTGACACCTCAAATTCTATTTATTATCCAAGTTGAACTCCAGGTTGCCACTGTCTTAAGGACACATGTATTTGAGATTCACAGACCAGATATCTCTGCAACCAAGTTCTCTGATAGAGAGCAGGGAATGGGGGCTGAATTTCAAATAAACCAGTGGCTCCAAAACAAGTTTTCTAAAAGTTACCTAAACTCATTCTCTCTAGAATATGGCTGGTTTTCACCTATTTTGCTGTAACTGCAAAGTATTCAGGTGAGGATTTAAGAATCTCAAGGTGGGGGAAGAAATCATATAATTATTGAATGGTTTGGGTTAGAAGGGACCATAAAGATCATTTCATTCCAACCACTCTGCCATGGGCAGGGACACTTTCCACTAGACCAGATTGCTCAGAGCCCCATCCAACCTGAGCTTGAACACTTCCAGGGATGGGGCAGCCACAACTTCTCTTGCCCCAGAGCTGGATGCAGCACTTCAGGTGGGGTATCTCAAGGGCAGAGCAGAGGGGCAAAACCCCTCCCTTGACCTGCTGGCCACACCGCTTTTGGTGCAGCCCAGGATATGAGTGGCTTTCTGGGCTGCAAATGCACATTGCTGGGTCATGTTGAGCTTTTCATCAGCCAACACTCCCAGGTGCTTCTTCTCAGGGTTTGTCTCAATTCATTCTCTGCCCAGTCTGTATTTGTGCTTGGGATTGCCCTGAATCAGGTACAGAACCTTGTACTTGGCTTTTTGAACTTCATGATGTTTGCACAGGCCCATCTTAAAGCCTGTTAAGGTCCCTCTGGATGGCATCCCTTCCCTGCGGTGTGTCGACCACACCACACAGCTGGGTGTTGTTGGCAAACTTGGTGAGGGTGCACTTGATCCCACTGCCCTTGTCAGATGTTAAACAGTTCTGGTCCCAGTACCACCCTGAGGAACACCCCCAGTCCCTGGTCTCTCCATGGACATTGAGCTGTTGACCACAATGTTTTGAGTGCAACTTGCCAGCCAATTCTTTGTTCACTGAGTGGTCCATCCATCAAATCCGTGTTCTTCCAGTTTAAAGACAAGAATGTCATGTGGCATGGTGTCAAATGCTTTGTGAAAGTCCAGGTAGATGACATCAGTTGCTCTTCCCTTATCCACTAATTCTTTAACCCTGTCCTAGAAGGGCACCAAATTTTTCAGGCACGATTTGCCCTTAGTGAAGCCATGTCCCTGATCACCTCCTTCTTTTCCATGTGCCTTAGCATAGTTTCCAGGAGGATCAGCTCCATGATCTTGCAGGCCACAGAGGTGAGACTTACTGGCCTGTAGTTCCCTGGGTCTTTTGCTTTCCCTTTTTAAAAAATGGCATGGAGAAATATGATCTTGTTCAGAGGAGGATGCAAGACTGAGAAATAAGAAGGCAGTGAGGGCTATAGTGCTGCCTTCTAGCTCTGTTTCTGTATTTTATCCAGCATCTGTTAAATGCAAAATATCTGTGCAGTCCTGGGTATAGGACACACAACCTGTGATTTTCTTTTTGCCTCCCACTTGTCATTTCTTAGATTCTTAGAGAATCTTAGAAATTCCTTAGATTGCTACGTTTTAGTTGATCATGGATCGGTTTACACGGCAGAAGGCCTTCTGACGACAGATGGGGTACACCTATCTCAAAGTGGGAAAAGGATCTTTGCATTGGAATTAGCAGTGCTCATTGGAACAGCTTTAAACTAGATTTGAAGACAGAAAAGGCTAAAAACCAGGATCACTAGAGAAGTCTCGGGGCAGCACATCAGTATCTGAGGGATTGTGTGCTAGCAGCATCCTTTGGTCTGCCATCTCAGTGGAATCAGGGGATGGAGATCCCCACAGCATTATTATGTGTTAAAAAGCATGGAAGTGCCTGGGAATGATCATGGAGGAACCAGGGCTCCTCCCTCCAGAGAGGTGTAAGGATCAGTAGCACAACTAAAGTGCATCCACACCAACACATGCAGTGTGGGCAACAAACAGGAGCTGGAAGCCATTGTGCAGCAGGAAGATGATGCCACAGCTGCCATCACAGAAATATGGTGGTATGACTCACACCCAAAGTGCTGCAATGGATGAATATAAACCCTTCAGGAGGGACGGGCAAGGAGAGGCAGTGGGGTAGCTGTGTTGCATTAGGAGTGTTTTGATTGTTTGGAGCTTAATGATGGTGACAACAGGCTTGAGTGTTTATGGGTAAGAGTCAAGGGGAAGGCCAACAAGGCCTTCGCAGACCTCCCAAGGTGGGAGTCTGTTATAGACCGCCCAACCAGGCTGAAGAGGCAAATGAAATATTCTGTAAGTACCTAGGAGAAGTCTCACGATCGCTGGCCCTTGTTCTCATGGGGGACTTCACCTCACCAGATGTCTGTTGGAAACACAGCAGAGAGGAAAGAGTTGAGGAAACAGTCCAGGAGGTTACCAGAGCACTTGGAAGGTGACCTGACACAGTTGGTGAGGGAGCCAACTAGGGAAGGTGCCCTGCTGGACCTGTTGTTTGTGAACAGAGAAGGGCTGGTGCATGGTGTGATGGTTGGAGAATGTCTTGGGCAAAGTGATCTCAAAATTATAAGAGTTTTTGATTTTTGGAGAAGTCGGCAGAACTGCCACCTTGGAGTTCTGGAGTGCAGACTTTGGCCTATTGAGAGGACTGATTGACAGAGTCCCTTGGGAGACCAGTCCTGAAGAGCAAAGGAGCTCAGGAAGGCTGGACATTCTTCTTCAAGAAGGAAATCTTAATGGGACAAGAGCAGGTTAAAAGATGGGCCAGAGGGGAAGGCAACTGGCCTGGCTCAACAGAGACCTTTGGCTGGAACTCAGGAAAAAAAGAAGAGTTTATGACCTTTGGAAAATGGGGCAGGAAACTCAGGAGGACTACAGGGATGTCATGAGGTTATGCAGAGAGAAAAGCAGAAGGGCTGAAACTCAGCTAGAACTTAATCTGGCCACTACTGTAAAAGACAATAAAAAATGTTTCTATAAATACATTAGCAACCAAAGGGCTAAGGAGAATCTCCAGAATCTTTCTTGGATGAAGGGAGAAACATAATGACACAGTTTGAGGAAAGGACTGATGCCTTCATGCCTTCTTTGCCTCAGATGTTATTAGAAAGACCAGTTGCCCTCTGGATACCCAGTCCCCTGAGCTAGAAGAGAGGGATGGGGAGCAGAATGAAGCCCAGGCAGTGCTACATACAAGCTTGGGGAAGAGTGTCTGGAAGACTGCCCAACAGAAAGGGACCTTGGGGTGTTGATCAACAGCTGTCTGGAGTGAGCCAGCAGTATGGCCAGGTGGTCAAGAAGGCCAATGGCATCTTGGCCTGTATCAGCAGTAGTGTGACCAGCAGGAACAGGGCAGTGATTGTCCCCCTTTACTCAGAACTGGTGAGACCACACCTCAAATCTTGTGTTCAGTTTTGGGCCCCTCATGGTAAGAAAGACACTGAGTTGCTGGAGTGTGTCCAGAGAGGGGCAACGGAGCTGGTGAAGGGTCTGGAGCACAAGTCTTATGAGGAACATCTGAAGGAGCTGGGGTTGTTGCACCTGGAGGAGGCTGAGAGGAGACCTAATTGCTTATAGCCAGAAAGGAGGTTGCAGCGAGATAGGGGTTGTCTCTTCTCCCGGGTTGCAAATGATAGGACAAGAGCAAATGGCCTCAAGTTGTGCCAGGGAAGGTTCAGGTTGGATATTAGGAAAAATTTCTTCATGGAAAGGGTTGTCAAGCATTGCACCAGGCTGTGCAGGGAAGCTGTTGAGTTACCATCCCTGAAGGTGTTCAAAAGACATGTAGATGTGGCATTGAGGGATATGGTTTAGTGGTGGACTTGGCAGTGCTGGATTAGCAGTTGGACTTGATGATCTTAGAGGTCTTCTCCAACCTAAACAATTCTGTGGTTCTACATGGTCATCCTTGGTCTTGTGCATGAGTTTTACTTCAAAGCTTTCATGAGCAGCTAGGATTTATTGACTGCCTCCAAAACTGTCACTTCCCTATCACCGAAAAAAGAAAAAAAAAACAACAACAAAACCACCAAAACCACCACCACCACAAACCAAACCAAAAAAACCAAACCAAACAAAAAAAAACCCACCAAAAGGGTAGATTATAAGGTTATTTCTTAATGCATTGTTTTAAAAACTCCTACATAAATGCCTAGGAACAGTACTATATGGAAGAATAACATCGGTATAAAAGATACTTTTAAAATCAAAATAATTTTACAAATCACCTTTTCTTTATTTAGATCAGGAGGATTTCCTGGGGCGATATAAAGCTGTCTTTAAGACTGCATGTGAAGATCCTTGGATTATGTCATCAAGAATTTCTCTGCATCCCTTGAAAGAATTCCTTGTCTGTGTGGACCTCAAACTGTATTCATCACAAAATCCATGGATAGCATATGTATACACTCAAGAAGCACCTCACACCAATGTCTCTACAAATAAGTATGATCTTGGACTTGCGGGAGATCGTGGCAAACTGAGCATATGGTTATTTGGAAATCAAATAAATAAAACAGCAAGACTTCATGAAAACACTTGGAACCAAATATGTATCCAGTGGAAAAGTGACAATGAGGAGATGAAGGTATTCATAAATGGAAAAAAAAAATTTTACAAAAAACTAAGGGGGAAAGTTAATTTGCCCGGAAAAGGCCAGTTCTTACTTGGCTGTTCAAAGCTGCGAGGTGCAGCTGCATCACCTCACCAGGGTATGAGTGGGGAACTGTACATGTTCAGAATGTGGGACAAGGCAAATATAACCCAATCTGAGGACTGCCAGGATAGTGGTGTTATAGGCTGGAGAAAGGAGGATTGGACCTATACCACGGCAGTAGAAGAGGATAACTCTTTGCCATGTGGTAAGTACCATTGCATTGCTTTTGAAATAGTG
>NW_020956178.1:334570-336343 GCF_003031625.1 Empidonax traillii | reverse complement strand
CACCAGGGTATGAGTGGGGAACTGTACATGTTCAGAATGTGGGACAAGGCAAATATAACCCAATCTGAGGACTGCCAGGATAGTGGTGTTATAGGCTGGAGAAAGGAGGATTGGACCTATACCACGGCAGTAGAAGAGGATAACTCTTTGCCATGTGGTAAGTACCATTGCATTGCTTTTGAAATAGTGGTTTAGTCAAAAGTTTCTCTTCCAGATTTTACGAAGTCTCAATCTATTAATCATTCCTAGCTAAATTCTTAATGAGAACATGTGAAGACCTGTGGCTTTTGCTAGCTTTTGTCCAAATGAAGAAGCACAGCAGCAGTTCTTTACAAACTTTCAATTTGCTTCCACTTTTGTGTCTATCTACTGTCCATGTAATATGAGAGCAGGATGCATGCAACCCAAACATGTATCAATGTCATCTTAATTAATTTACACACCTTCTGTACAGTCAATAAATACAGAGGAAAGCATTGCTGATCCTTATTGTGCCCATTTGCTGGGCCAGAATTTCAACGAGTGTAACTTTTTGCTGCTTCTCTGGCACATTACACCATTTTCAGCTGGTATGGTCTACATCTGTAAAAATTACTGGAGGCTTCTTCTTTATCAGTAATGTCTCCTTTATTAAAATGATCAAATGGTTTCTCACACATTTCTCAAAATTCTTTTCTTCCCTGGAAAAGAACCATGAAAATCTTTAAACCAAACCAAGAATTTTTTTTCAGAGAAATTGAGTTCAATCAAGAGAATAACCCTGTTTTTAGCTCTTGCTAGCCTATCTGTTGGCAAGGAAGACAAACTTGAATCAAGCTTTGGTGGGATCCAGTTTATCAATTGTAGTAAATGATATCTCCTAAAAGATTTTAAGGTGACTGGTTCAATTATTGTTTTCTAATATTTTTATATAGCATCCATGTTTCAGTTAAACTGTGGCACTGGTCTTAGTCTTCATCACCTTTATCCTTAAAAACTGTACCTATCTATTTCATGCAGATTCAAAATATCTTTTAGCTGTGTAATCTTATAACCACTGCCTGACTGGGTGGATTCAAAGTGTCTTAGTAAGGGCATTAAAATGAGATCAACAGATTTCTTTTTCTGGGAGAGAAAGCAATCTGTCCAACAAACCAGGACTCATGGATAATGCCCCTAGCACTGGTTTGTAAGGAATGAAATGCCTCTGCTGGCCCTGACACTGTAGTTGGGAGCACATCTTTGTTGGGTTGTGTGATTTGAAAAAGGAGCTGAAGAAAGAATTCTTTTATTCATGTGTGAACGTGTTTGAAGGAACACAGTACTAAAACTGAAAGGGGGAATGTTCTGGCTACCAGAGAAAAGTTTTCTACGAAGAAAACTTGAGAGAGATATGTCTGGATAGTGTGGAGTGGAGCATCTGATTCTCTTTCATTGGTACATAGGAAGGACAACCTCCTTATTTTCGGTTCCAGCATCTTCTGCCCTGAATACAGAGCTCCCTTGAGCATCACAGGGCAGCTTGGTTAGGCAATGCCCAACTCCAGCCCCAACTGATTAATGATTTTAGAATTCATGATTTAGTGGCTTGTGGAATGTTTTGTCTATCTGCAAGAGCTCTCTAGTGAGTGTGTAAGATGCATGGTTTCCAAAGCTCTGCTACTCAGTGAAACTGCTGACAGGGGCTTGTTTCAGTGCAGAGACCATCTCTACTGCCACATATAAGTTATCTCCTCTAGATAACTTGGGAGATTAAATGCATTTCAAAGAGAAGCTCACTGGCTTTTTTTTTTT
>NW_020956178.1:328220-334167 GCF_003031625.1 Empidonax traillii | reverse complement strand
TTTTTTTTTTTTTTTTTTTTACAGTTTAGTTGCCTCTCTTCAGTAATAGATGCATTTCAGCTGATTGTCCCTCCCCAGGTCATCCTGTGAAAAGCATGTACTTAGCAGATGCCAGCCCAATAGATAACAAAGCATTTACAGTAGGAATATCTTACAGTCAGTGTCAGGTGATTTTAACTGATAAAGCTACTAGTATTATAATCTCATTTCTTTCAATAAATTCCTTTGAACAATTGTGTAAAAATTACCTGATTTGGGAGGCTTCCCTGTTTTTTGTTAAAACAGAAAGACTTTGAGTAGTCAGTCTGCAAAAAGATCTGATTTTGCATCTGCAAAGAATATAACTGGCAAAGGGATAAAGCTTGGAAAAGGACTGGGCTTCTTGTATAGGCAAAAAGGTGAAAAGGAAGTGGTTCATTACAGTCATAATTGTGCCGGAGGACAAGTTTCAGAATTTTTTTTTTTTGTGACCTGCTTGGCATTCATGACTACGTGAAACAATTATTTGCAAAATATCAGTCAAAGGCTACCGTAATTTAACTCAACATCACATTATTATCTTATGTTTCCTTACTTCCTTTTCCTGCCTTTCTTTTTCTTATCTCTTTTGATTATTTTTCTTTAGGTTTCATACTTTATTTTTATGGTAGTTTTTCAGATTACCAAAAATTAATTTAATATTTTCTGAAACATGTGAGGTCTAAGAAGCACCAAAATCCTTATTCTGGTAAGATTTCCACACATGCTTAGCACTTAGGGGCATTTAACTTTAACCAGATAGTTCACTCCCCAGGAGTGGAAGGGTTTACCTCTGCAGTAGCTACGTCTTGTGCATCTGAAGATTTGCAAGAAAGGACATCCCTGGCTGCTTCCCAGTTTGTGATGAGGGCTGATCACATTTCTTGGACTAGTGGTACTTAGCAAGAGCAAACTTTTAGGTCTGAGTTAAAGTTGAAGTTCTTGCTTCTTCTGGTCACAGAGCCTTCTGGTTCTCCTCTGCTTGGTGTGGCCGTTGCAGGCTGGGCAGGTGCAAATGCTGCAGGTAGGGCCAAAGAGGGCAGGAGGCCACACACGTTGTGCGTCACTGGCCTTCCACTTACATTCCTCAGGTTCTTTGATAATTCCCCTCTTGCTGAGAATGAAAAGTAGCATAACAGCTGTGATATGGAGAAAAGAGTGCCACAGATTGAATGTATCTCACTGTACAGATCATCTCCTGTTATTTAAAAATATATAAGTGAAGGCAGATATGCTTCCTATTCCAAATTCTAACTTTGGAAAATTTCTGTATATTGTACCTTGATAAATGATTCCTCTGTAGCTACATACCTTAATGGGGAGAATATGAATGATCTCACTAATGTCTCTGTATAATCCAACAAAAAAGCCTAAGTAACCTAAAGTTTGGGGTGATTCAAGAGACGAGGCCCACAAGAAAATAAGTGAGTTTAAAATGCTAAATCCTTGAAAAGAAATTTGAGTCATCTGTGAGCACCAGCTCTTCAGTTGTCATTTTTCATGGGATATTTGCAAGTTGCCTTTAATAATAACTTCACAGTGGGAAGAAATGTACTGTTTAAACATTAATCATTTCAGTTACACATTAAACAGTAACTTTCTTAATCCAAATATAAATATCCAAACTGTTACACTGTGCATTTATGCAAGGAGCACAGAGATGATGGAATATCTTTAATTTCAATTAATAAATAAAAGAGATTATTTTTTTGCATAACTGTAAATAGTATCACTGACAGTAAAGCACTGTCATCTCATTTGTGATATTGATGCTCTAGGTTTTAGCAGGAGTCCAGTGCCTGTTGCTTTTGGTTGCCTTTTTTTTAATAACAAAAATTCGGTGAATATATTGTGGCATTTTAGGTTTTTGTAAACTGTCTTGTCCAACCTTCAAGATTAAGATGTTGCTCCCTCTTTTTCGTGTACCCTTTTCACTCTCAATATTGCTAACCCTGCTACTGGTATTGCTGGAGGAGGTTCCAGGTTTCTGAACAAAGCATTTAGTGCAGATGGGAGAAATGGGAAGTGACCAGTGTCCTGTGTGACTATTTTGCCTTTGCATTCTCAAGGAAGAGGAACCCTTCAGTTTGGGCTGTTGTTCTAGCTTGCAGCTGTGGGCAGTAGGAGGTATGGTTTAGGTTCATATAATTCCCTTTAAAGATTTCCCAATCTGTGTGGCCATCTGATGACAGGATCACCTTTCCTGGGTGGGAGGGTGGAGTCCCGAGGCTTTATGTCCCCAGGCAGAAACTGGAAATGAAGCTGTTACTCATCCAGTCTGCATCCCATTCTGTTGGTTACCAAACTTTGGGTCGAATTATTATGTTTACTGGGTGGATCATGAAAGCAGAGGATGTAAAAGTAGATTATTTGCCCAAATGCAATTTTCTTTCTATGACTGTAAGGACAGAATACCACAGAAACCTCTAGAAGCTCTTGAAGGAAGTAAATGTGATGGGAAAAAAGTACCTAACTCTGGAGTGCCTTTTTGATGAGTCATGTGCCACTCTACTTTATAGTTATTAACAGAGTGCCTGTTTGACCTGCACTTTCTTTGCTCTCGTTCCCTCCCTCTTCTGTGATATTAAAGGAAATGGCTTTTTGGGAATCAGCTTGCTGGAGAATAGGTGATTTGATCCACCTCAGTACCTAATGTCCAACTTTCTACAAACAGATAAAACCTGTATTTATAACCTGATTTCCTAAAAACCGTGTAACGTGAAAGCTGAGTTAAAAATAATTGTGCCTAAATATTCTGTTAAGGATACTAAAACTGGCCAAAGTGACAGACCCTGATGTGAAAAAGCACTATCATTGTTTTCTTGCATATTTGTCTGTCCAATGGTCAGTGATAATTTATCCTTTCCACCACAGGGAGTCAGAGCAGGTACGAGGTGTCATGAGGGGCACCAAAACATAAAATAAAGATTGTACATAGGTTTTTTCCTAAAAATTTATATACAATGTGCCTCAAAATCTAACTTACATAGAAAATCAAGGTGGGCTAATGTCTATAGTGTACAACTACAACTGTTAGTTGGGGAGGATTTTTATGTGTTATTGTTATTAATGCCTTGTGTGACGGGATGGCTCATTTTGGCAGAACGTTTATTCATTAAAGATTTCAAATGTTAAAGGGACCTAATCTCTTAATAGAAAATATGGATTTAATTTGGATATGAGAATTGAATGTCATATTTTTGGTGCCTATTTCTGTAAATGGCTGGACTTTAGAACAGCACTACTTTGAAATTTTGCTATTTGAACTTCTCAGGTTTTTTTGTGATAAGTCCTGTGAAACGTATTAATGCCAGACATTTTCATTTCACTGAGTGCAAGTGAACAGTAGTTGCTGCACAATACTGGTGACTGCTGTAATACATACCAGTAATTGTTGCCTGTAAGAATGTCTAGAGGAGGATTTGTATAGAATTAAAAAATGCAGTGTGGAATTGACTTTTCAATGTAAAATGGTTTTAATTACATTTTTTTTTAAAACCAGAAGGTCATAATAAAAACTGGAATAAAAACTTCCACTTTGGCATTTTTGGTGGGAATTTTTAATGCAAATCAATTCCCCTGCCTGAATCAGGTGAAGTTTTGGTGAAAAGACCTCCAGCACTCGAAGTTCTGCTGTAACTTCTTATTTAGAAAATCTAATTTTTAAGTATTTCCTTGTATTTTTATGTGCATCTGTAAGTCAAAACTGATCTTAGTAGCAACACACAGTCATGGCTATCTGATGCCATTCTGTGGTGACAGCCACGTCCATGTGCAGGCTCTAGTTCACTACAGCTCAGACTCTTTTTCTCCTCCTAAGAAAGCCATGTAGTTGTTGTCTCAGCTTGCTCAAAGGATGCTTTCTGTAAAAGTTTAGAAGAGATCAGAAAGTGTTAGGTAAAACAGGATTAGTCAGCAGCAATACTGTTCCCCTGAGACAGGGGGGACAAAAACAGCTGCCAGTAATTTACTCCTTGCGTGAAGTGTTATCGGCACCAGGTTCCAGCTGCTTCTCACTTCTCCACCCTGGAAAAACTGAACTGCTTCTGGCAGAGCGGGTTGCCTGAAGACAGGTGAATCAGAAAGGGTGTTGGCCTCTCCAAAAGTTTTAAGAAAGAGTGTACTGCTCGTAAGTTAGATTGGAGGTAGTGAGAAGAAAAGGATTTTTTTTTTCATTCTTCAGTTGGAGATAGAACATTGGACACCCTTTGTGCCTTAAGGGATTTTTCTGTATGTTGTATTTGACTTTCTGAACAAATAGCAAGTTACGAGTGACAGTGCCTTTGGTGCAGGGTCCAGAACCATCTGTCTCATCTTGACCATTGTGTTACAAAGCCTCCTTCTGCCTTTCTTTTCCTCTGGTTGAATTGATTTTTCAGTTCTGTGTTGCTTGGTGTAGCAGCTTCAGCAGGACATGTAGAGGCCATCACATCCTAAAAGAGCCAGTGGCTTGAAGATTAAGAGCTGTAATGCTAAGGAATGCTGTAAGCACAAGGCTGTCTTTTAGATAGGGTCAGGCATTGGTCTCTCTCAGAGCTTCATCAGTTTGTGCACCAAGCCTTAATTACTTTTAATAGGGGGTTTAATCTACCAGTCTGAAGCTGCTAAAGTTACACTGGTTCCCATTGTCATACAAGGTCATTGTGGAAAATGAAGGGGAAATGAAGGTTGTCACAATTTTTGCAGCTGTGATATGGAGCTGTGGTTGGCTAAACAGGTTTCATACCAATGGAACAGTTTCCTCTGCCTAAATAAAGGGGCGTCTCGAGTCTTGGCTTTGCCTGTGGCTATTTGTGTCGGAACAGTACAAAGTGATATGAAGACAGTAAGGGACTTGCTGCTTCTGTTTCTAATGATGCGTGTCAGTAACAGAAACTGGTGCTTATCTCATGTAATGGAGTTGCCTTTTCCCTTGGAAAGGAAGTAAACAGTTCTTGTTGGGTTCTGTTCTATCTCCTTTGCAACAAAAGATAGAATAATACTGAATGGGTTTTTTTGCCTATTTATTTGCTGTTTGAATCCTCAGAAATGTTTTATATTAGAGAAAATGTAGCAAAGTATTACTACAATATATTATGTCTTGTTTTGGCATAGGATATATTAGGTATATTGATTTGATGATCCTGAAATATCAATGTTGCAAATAAAAATCCATAGAGCACATAAATGGATGTTTCATATACATGTGGATTTTCTTGCTCTTATCAATGGTAAACAATGTAAGGGAAATACATTTTCTGTTGGCTTGTAACTAGCACACCTTGAGTTATTTTACTTCCCTTTCTTCATATCAACTTTAGGGTTATTTTAGATTGAACTTTAATTCTTCTCCATATAAACCATATTAATTTTCTTTTCTAGTTCTTAAACACAGCAAAGGAGGAGGGTTAACAAATGTAAGTGATATTTAATAATATATGATAAGGTGATTCTGATGAAAGACTTGGTTAGTGAACTTGATTCTGAACCTTGATCAAGGACAAGTGTCATGAATAACTTCTATCAACTCTAGGCATGTGAATATTGTGCTTTAAGAGAAGTAACTGTTAGGTGTGTGTCCAGAAAAAAGTGTCCTTCAGATTATGCATGCCATCACCACTGGCTGTATTTGTCAGCTCCACGTTCATGGTTTGTGTTTAGCTGGTTTTACTCCCTGTTTTGCTAGGTTTCTTATTGAAAGCATTTGGCATTTTTAGAGTTCACTGTCTTCTTACTAACCTACAATACTAAATATGTTAGTGGACAATTTTCTTACCTGCCTTAGGGTACTACTTGTGTTCTCAAAAATTCACAAAGCAAATGGAAGGGATATGGAGGACGTGAAATACAGTTTGCATACAGCGAGTCTGTGTCTACACTGAATACATAAGGGTATGTGACAAAGAGCTTTAGGTCAAATTTTCTGGGCCAATCTTTTTTTTTTTTTTTT
>NW_020956178.1:298504-327257 GCF_003031625.1 Empidonax traillii | reverse complement strand
CACAAGGTGCTAACCATTAGTGAGACAGGACCAGTAACAGGTAAAGCTTTGGAGATGGAATTCAGTTTCTGTAATAGGAAAGTCTGTTTGCCCACCTGTGGAAGGATACTTTCTTCTCTAACCAGATATTCACTTATTCATGTAGAATTGACTCAGTTATTTTTATTCACCCCATTCTAACTTAAAAAGCTATTTACTGTTCAAACAGTACACAACAGTTTTATCTGACTACTGTTTCAGTTCTACACATTATTTAAAGTCAGTATTGTATCTTCAGGGTCTTCCTGTATGGGATGGTGTGTTGCCGCATGTTTTTCAAGGCCCAGGGTGATGTCTTGAGTGGTGACATAGGCTGCAGTGTAGGTTTGTAGCCATGTGCTAGTTTCCTCCACCACAGGAAGCACGTGGCACTTGCCTTGGCAGGCTTGCAGCAATGGTGGGATTTAATCGAGCTGCTAAGCCTCCTAATGATAGCCCTGACACCATCTTCTATGCCAGGGAAACTTTACTCATTTGGCTTACTTTGGCACGTTTCACATTCATGAGTAGCTGTGTGATAGCTTTGATTGTCAGATCTTTATCAAGAGCCCATTTCTATATGGCATCTCTTTCTGGGAATCCCTAGGGACATGTTTCCTGGGCCCACTGAGCTAGGAACAGCTCACCTTTTTATTCCTGGTCCACATCCCCCTGAACCACTTCACTTCTGGCAGCCTGATCTATCTGCTCATTGTTTAGATGTTCTTTGGTGGTGCAGCTCTTGGACATGTGAGTGTCTGCATGATGTACATGCACATCATGATGTAGGTGTATTCTCCAGGTACATCTCATGTAATTTGTCAAGATGTACAGAATAAAGCAACCCTTTCTTACCTAAATCTGCTGTCCCCTGCTTTCTTTTGTTGCTGTTTGATTTCCCTATTTCTGTTTGTATTAATGATATTTCACTACTTGAATAATTCATCAGCATTCATTTTCCCAATTTTTACAAAAATAGCCATGTGAAAGCACGGTTGTGTGTACTTGTTACATTTTGATTGCTGCTATTTTAGTCTGCTTCACCTTCACTCAAGCAAATGTGCTGAACAGGTTTCTAAAGACACTGGCAATGGAAGGGTAGTGAGAAAGCTCATGGCCTGATTTGTATCTTTCATAAGTATAAAAGTGATAAACTGAGTTTAAAAAAATAGTTCAATTTCCAGCTTTCAGAAAGACTTGACACTTATTTCTCAGTGGATGCAAAGTAGTTTTGCAAACCAACTTGAACTGAGGTGAGTAGCACATCTAAAATGATTGTGTTTAAAAAAGTGTGTGTATATATATATTTGTGTGTGTACAAATACATATAACAGCTTCTGCTCCTAAAAGATCTTCTTCTTTTGCAGTTGAAACTACTGCTACGTTGCCTGGCAGAAAACAGATAACAGGTATATTTGGGTTCTGTGGGTTTTTATCCCCATTGTTCTATTTTAGAAAGTGTGTAGAAAGATTGCTGCTGCTGTTACTTTTTAATTCATGGAGATAGCTATGCATATGCAAATATTTGTAAATCAGTTGCCCATATTATCTTGGTGGCTTATTAGCTAATTTCATGGTGTGAATGGCAGCAGTAATTTTCCAGAGAAAATACAATCTGAGCAAGGAATCATGAGTGATTAGCATTTCAGAAACTCCTTGTTTACCATTTTTAATCAAAATAAAATCTGGTTTTCCTCAGCGACTTTTGGTATCTCTGAGTGTTCTACAGGAGAAGGAAAGGCTTTACACTATAATCAGTATATTGTAAGCAATATTATAGGGTGACTTTTGAACTTTGAGAGGTGTTGAAATACCTTAAGTATATTTTTTATAATGGTCCTTCATATTTGCATCCAACTGTTCTTTTTGTTATATTTCTGTGATAACTGTGACTTGACTTGTCTGTGACACTGTCAAAAACTACCTGCTGACCGAAAGGGCTAACTTTCAAGTGGCTGTGTGAATCAGATATCAAATTTCCTAATTTCTTTTTGATCAAAATACTGACTGTAACAATATAAAAAATCTGGTGGCCAGTGTTTGCTATACAAATAGTTGTCTGGTTCTTATCAAGACCAGAGGTTCAAACTTGAAATTAGAGTTGTTCTAATGCTGCTTTTTTGCAGGATAGAAAAGAGAACAGATATGTATGGAATACATTTGAAGTGGGAAGTCTCACTGTTATTATACAAAGTCTGAGAGGAGTTCTTCAGACAGCCATCTCCTTGTGTGGGCTTGATTCCCATTCCCACAATTAGCAAGACACTCAAAATAGGCTTGTGGCTTTCAGGCTAGTGTGGCATATATCTTGGGTCAATGATCTTTAGTTTCTTAACATTATACAATGCAAAGTGTCCAGTATTTCTTGAAAACAGATAATTTTGCACTGAATTCTATTTTAATTCATAAAAATTGTTATTTTTTTTAATAATCAGAGATTGTTATATCTGCCTTTTTGGCAACCTGGAAGTGTCATTCTGAAAAAGCAGGTGTTGCCCTCTCCTGGTGAATGCAGTAAACTTTTGATAACATAAGAAAAGGCTATTGAGGAGGATCATGTGTGTCATAATAGCCTTTTTTTCCCCCCTTTTTTTTTTTAATCTGAAACAAAATCTGTAGATTCAGAAGAATCAGCTGCAACAACCATTTCTGGTAAGAAAATCAGCATTTGACTAATTTCTGCAATGTTTTTTATTTCCTGTTAGATAAATCTGCTTTTATCTGAGGTAATACAGAAAAGTTTTAATGTGACTTCCAACATTCAGTGTTTTCTCTGTTTATTTTTTGAAGAGAAAATTAATTGTTTCATTCTATTTTGTAATTAAATAGCTCACCTTGTATGTGAAAGGCAGTTGTTTTCTTGGTTAATGTATAGTACACATAGTACTGTGGATAGAAGAAATAATAGACAGAAACACACATGATTTTGTTCTTTTACAGATACAGTCTTTCTTTGGTTATGGTTCATCTTTAGCAACTGCAAACAAATTCAGTATTTGTTGTAGTATGGACCAAGCCAAATAATACAGATGAAAGCAGCACTTAGTTTTCACTCTGATTCCTCGTACTTTGGCTGCTTGTTATTTGCATTAGAAAATTAGTTGTCTTCAGGGTTTTTATTTAAGAACCAAATATGCTTAGCATTTACACTGCCTATGGAATTGAGGGCACAATTGAAAATGCTCAGAATAGCTAGCCTAGTGGAAGTAAATGTATCAAAAAGTTACTTTTCTCTTTCATATAGAAATTGAGTAGATTGCGCTATTTTTCCTTGATATACAACTATCTATGCAGAGCCACTAACTTGTCTTTATTTACTTCTTCTAATGACAGTGATGCTTTTAGTAACAAAGTTTGCATAGTATAAAGTTCTTCTGCTGTGAAACTGCTCTGGCCCATGTGAAAAAAGTCACTGTCATATTGGAGTGATACAAAGTGGTCCTCTAACCACTTTGTGTTCCTGTACTGACACTTAAGATATGCTCACTAAGCACATCCTTCTGTAGATTTTTTTTCTATTGTCTTAATTTAACTTTATTTCCTTTTTTTTTTTTATGTAACTGAAAAAAACTTTGCATCATTATTTTATTTATGTATGGTAACTGACAAAAATAGAGTTGTTGGAGAGAGAGAGTTTGCCAAAACCGATGTGGCGTCTCTGCTTATGAATGCTGTGAGTTCATGCAGGAAAAGGCCCTTGGAATTAGGCAGTTGTTGCAATTGGATATGCAAAATTCATCTGCATCTTCTAAAAGAATGAAACCAATAAAAGGAACTTTTCGATTGTCAGCTGTTTTCTGTTCAGATTTTTTTTAAAATGTGATCATTATTTCAATTATTAGTATTGAAATATTGTGAACGTTCTCAACAAGCTTTGTGGTTGTTCTTAAAATGGAACTTAGATAAATAATATTCAGTTTGTGTTTGACGTTATGCAGACTTGATCTTTTTCTCTCAAATTCATAGATGTAAAATACTTTATTAATACAGATTTTACTCCTGTATCTTTTTTTTCCCCAGAATCCTCTATTGTTACTTTTGTCAACTATCCTATTAATCCTTCAGACAAGATGTTATTAATATTTCTTGTATTTAGATTTCATTAGATTTAGACTTCTGACTTTTTTACATTCTTATTGATTCTATTGTTTTATTTTTATTGATTTTTACTGTTTTACATTTTTTCTGCTTCAGATATGTCTTCAGAGGAGACTACACAAAGTGCAGGTGAGAATTTGCATGAAGACAGTAAGGTTTCAAGGGAGATGTTTGTTGCATTCATGTTTTTGTTGAGGTTTTTTGTTTTTGTTTTTTTTTTAAATAACTGTGTTTTGTTTAGTCCGAATTATTTTCCTACATTATCTTAAAATTTGTCTTTATCTGAGGTCTGTGTTTTAAGTCCACCTGGGTAGGGCTCTGAGGTGCATTTTGCTGACACTAAGCTGTTGACCTTTCTTTTTTGTTCAAGGTATTACATGGCTTCCCAAAGCCCAAATTGGATATATTTATTTTTTAGCAAATGTATAGTTTTTTTGGTATATCTACAGATAGAATGTTTCCTATGCTTTCTGACACTATTAAATGTATTTTTACAGAAGTAAAATGTACATTCCATTCCTCAAAGACACTGACATGGTAGATGTTCTTGCAATGAGTTGCCAAATAGGATCAGTAAAGACTCAATCAGAAGAACTTGCTGCCACTCTCTTTCCTGATTTTTGCATTTGGAAACAAGAAGTGGGTTCATCCCATGTCAGTACAGGTTTCCCTCCATGTCTCTGATGTAAGGTAGAGATCCTGCTGCTCTTCATTGTTGATGGAAAGACACATTTTCAGAACATGATTCAACTTAGGCTGAAGAGCCCATGTAAAATAGGATAAATGGGAATCACACCTTAAAAACACTGTTTTCTCCTCTGAAAAATAAGGAGTCTGGAGTCACTTTTTTTTAATGGGGACATAAACATGTGATTGGTGGATCTTACTCTGATTGCTGCTTTTGTACTGCTTTTTGTACTGCTTTTGTACTTCTGTAAGTAACTTAATCCCCTTATAAATCGTCATATATTTACATTTCTCCTGGGAAGATGGAGTCCAAATTAGAAATAAGAAAGCTTATTTTTGTGACATGTATTTCATAGGCTTTTTAAGTTAAAATGTGAAAATTTTTTTCTTTTTTTTTTTTTTTTTTTAACAGAAGCTCTTAGAATCACTGATTATTACTCCACCATAACACCAGGTAAGATTAATGTATCACCGCTGATATCCTTTAGTGCTTCTCAAAATTTCAGTTTGTGTGAGTTCAGGAAGTCTTCTCCCAAATATTTTTAATAGGATCTTTTTTCTTGGTATTGTGGTGCATCATATTAGCAGTCTGCCTTACTTCACATTGAACTTCAGGCTAATTCTAGAATGCTTGTCTAGATGGCCTGCAAATAGAAGAGTTTTTGTAAGTCAAATCAGCAGGTTACCACAAAGTTGTAAGAACCACAGTCTTGGGAACCACATTTGCTTAAAAAAAGAATCCTCATGTTTTTTAGTAGATTGAAGCCAACTGAATAGTCATGATGTTTGACCTCGGGCAGGAAAAGTAGGACCAGGGGTAGACTGAATTTAATTTTGTAATTATCCATGTAGGAGCTGGGTAGACCCACTAGACTTCTGTAACTAAAGAAAGATACGTTCTACTAGATGAGAGCATAAATGTTTGTTGTCACGTTTGAGCTTCACGCTATCATCATAGCCAGAGTAGGATACTCACAATCAGATAATGTGCTGCCTAGTGGTTGAATTCTCTGATATTTGAAGAGCTTATTTAAATATTGATTTCTATTTCGATTTGGATTTAAAAAACAAGAAAGAAAGAAAGAAAAAATGAGACCACTTGCATGTAAGTCTTTTGTGGAAACTGTTATAGAAAGTTATTCAAAATTAATAGTCAAAGCCAGCATTTTTCTGAATACTAATTCTTGAAAAATGTCACAGTAAGTACTCTAGAGGAATGAAGCCTAGTATGTCAAATATTTCTAAAAGGTAAAGACATTTACATTTAAAACATTAAATGGTTGTAAATGTTTTGTCAATATTGGATTTATGTTCAACTTTTTTACTCATTAGTTGTTTTTTTCCCCTCCCCAAAAAAACTACAGCAGGTGAAACCATTGTATGCAACATAACACATGTCTGTAATTATTCAGGTTAGTGGTTTTCTTTTTCCTTTTATTCTTACAGAAAATGTGTCCAACTATTTTATATTCTGAGTAATGAAGCAACTTTTAGTTGCCATGTAAAAGCTAGTTCTGTAATAAATTTTCTTGTGAATTTAGAGAGATTTTGTATAATTTCTAAAAATACCAAATGTGGGGTTTTTTTCTTTTACAGTAATGTGTAGTCTATTATTTTTTATTCTTGTTTTCTTACCACACCCAATTGCAGATAAGAATTACAAACCTGACAAAAAAAGAAACTAGTATGCTTTGTAGATGCTAATGTCTGCCACACTGAGTCTAACTCTGTCAGGCATAGAAGTTGAAATACTGTTTAGGAGAATTATTTTAAGAGCCTACTTTTATTTTAAAAGTGTCATGTGACAGAACAGACAAAGGAAAATGGAAATGGCAGTCATGTTCCCTTTGTGTGTACAAAAAAAAACATAGTAAAAGATGAACAGCTTGTGTGAGACATGCTTAAGAAAATGAAGTCCCTTCTGCCAAGTAGCCATATGCTGAGTAATTTATAGATTAGAGTAAGTATCTGCCCCCCCCTTCCTATAAATTTTCCCTAGTGTTTGACACAGTAAACTCCTAGGTGATTTGGGTGATGCCATATATGCATTGCTGTTTATTGTTTTTTCTCTATAGCCTGCACTGAATGTTTGGATGCAGGAAGAAAGTGTTGTAGGAGTTCCTCTTTGTCTCCAAAATTGCCCTATGAGCTCTCAAGGACTGTTGAGTGATGCTCTGAATTATGGTATCCTGAAAGTTCTTTAATTCCCATGGGAGTGATTTTTAAAGTATCACTTTTGCCTTTGTCCACACCTTTTATTTGCACTGTGGGAGATGGAGTTGCATTAATAGTAATGTACAGTGCAGTTTTCCTGTTCTGGGGAAAAGAGTTGCTAGAAGGAATTTAGGGACAGCCAGCAAAATTAAATATACAGAAAATACATAGCTATTGGACTAGTTCGTTTGTTGAAACAGTAAGTGATGGAAGAACAGTTGCAAAAATACAAAAGCTAGTTCTTATTTCCCTTGTATCATAACACAAGACAGTAAATTTTTAAACTCTCAAATAATTTTACATCATGTGTTTTAGCATTGATTTTCTTAACTTTTTTTGCTTTTGATTTTAGTGTTCTATGTGGGCAAGGTAAAACTTAAGGCAAGTGAAGAAAGTAATACATCACTAAGTGTAGAAATTGTAAGTATTCTTTCTCTTAAAACTTTATTTTACAGAAGGTTGAAATTAAATTCTTTGTCTACACTTAAGATATTGATAACTGTACATGATTATTAGTGTGTTTGCAGTATAAGGTACTCTTTGCAGTGGATGGACCTATTCTCTCTTAAACAGCTGCTTTGCAGCTAAATTTTAGAATTCCATCTAAGTAAACTTAATACAGTACAGAAGTTCCCGTATTCTTTGTATGGCCACTGAAAGAGGGGGAAGCCGTGGGAAATATGGAGGGAGGAACTGCCTGATTAAGAATCCACATTTAGGAATACAGGATCTTCCTTTGGATATTAATTTAGGCACCTGCCTTTAGAAGGCAAGCACCATTAGATGGCAACAGTGTGGGCATAATTAAAATTAGATTGTGTCCTGGAAATAATGCATGTTGAGACTCTCATAAATAGTTTTATGCTTTTTGCATTTTTTTTGATTATACTTTTGCATAATCTTTCTGTGCTTTTTGGCATGTAGTTAATCAGTTATTAATTTTGCAGTAGGCCTATGTGACATGAGTGTGTCCACTCATACAAGACAATAGAGGTTTAAGAAGACAGTGTCATGGAAAGCAAGGGCCATAAAGACGGAGCACTGAGTTTGGGCAGGGATACACCCCTGGCAAAGGCCACCCTGCACTGCGTTGTGTTTGGGTGGTGATAGAGCCCTGAAACTGTCCTCGTGTATTAACATTATGCCTACAGCTACTAGAAAAACTGGTCTATGTCTCTTGAAACTGTTTTATTTTTAAGAATACTATTTCTTATTTAAGGACAATACCATGTATGTTAGATGATGGTTTTCCTCACGGTGTTTGCTGCTTGCATGAAATGTTAAAATAACCAGTACTGGTGGTAAGCAGAAGGGCATAGGAATGCAGATCTGTAAAGGGTCTTTAGATAAACCTTAGTGTATCCCCAGGCCCTAATGCTACGTAATATATATTTAACTCAGTTCTATCATGTCTTTCACCTCAGTTCGTGACTTCTTACTCCCAGTATTCTGCCCTCTGTTACTTTTGGAGCTTGTCACATTGTTGCACTTCTAGTTACAAAGTTCATTCAGTGTTTGGTCTAAGCTGTCTTTGTTGCAAACTAAGCCAAATACCAACATGAGATCTGGTAGAGTCACTATCCTATTGCCCATATCTTTCAAAAATCAGATTTTATTTTTTGCTCTATACTAGATCAACAATTCCTTCTGTAAGTTGTGGCAGCAATGTCATGATAAATATTTGTTGCAATGTATTCATGAGGAAACACACTTCCATTTGTAATTTCAACCTGTTAAATTGTGTGAAATGCACATTTTTCTCTTAAGGCTAAAAATTACTGGTTGTAATTACCCTTGGCATCTTTATTTCTAACAGATTAATAACATCACCACCACCAGTCAAGTTAGAAAATTAATTGCAATTCCAGCATCTGCCCCACAAGAATTGAGGTAAGTAATTTTGAATAAGGATTGAAATCTTTGTTATATTTGAAAAAGATGAAGTGAGACCTTCCATGTGTTGAGCAGACTGTGTTATTCCTGCACTTTAAAAATTTCAGGAGTTCTTAGTTACTGCTCTTTAACATAAAGCTTGTGCTGGTTAGAATAGTCTTAGTTTATGTACCACTGGAGTTCTTTTAAAAATGGTACGCTTACTGATTTCCTTTTAGGTTCTTCTGGTTTCTTAGGGCTCAGCAAGGCCTGAAGTCCTTCTTGTTTATATGCTGCTGATCTTAACAGTAGTAGTAGTAGGAGTAATAATAATAATAGTAATAGTAATAATAATAATAATACTACCTGAGTACATGAGTTGTGGATTGTTGAGAATGCCAGTGTGGCTGCTGCTCTCCATGAATAAATGATCTGTATAATTTCAGGATTTGGTCTGTCTGGTAGGAAACTATGAAGAGAACTTTCATAGCTGCATGTTCTCCAATAAATATTCTTGAAGTCATATCTATGTTTTTATTTTGGTGTAGCTTTTTCCTTCACAGTCTTTGTAAGGAGGGGTGTGAATGAATGAGTATTTAATACTATTTACAAAACTTGCCCTGAAAATCAAAAAGAAGTAATTGGCCAACAGATCTTGTTTGTAGAATAAATCCATATTTCTTACTCATTCTATTCCTGTGGCTTTGAGCATAGATCGAGAATTCTGTTCCAAATGCTTGCTTACCAAAGGCAACATTAAAATCTATCTTTTGCTCTTTTAAAACACTTTTACGATGGGTTCATGTTAAAATGTGATGACAGAGGTTTGTGTAGTGACTAATAAAAGTCAACTTTCAAAATGTTTAATGCTTTGAAAAGTATAATTTTTTTTATAGTGTTGTTATTATTTTTAGAAACATAACTAAAAATCCTCCATAATGGTAACATTTTATTTTAAAGCATTTCAGAGTTCAACAAAACCTTGCAAGCAGTAAGTGAGGTAAGACTACTGGTTGTTGTTACTGTTTGGAAAACTTTTTTCCATCTTACTTCTGACAAAGTATCACTCCTGATTTCTCCCGATAAAACAATTTTTGTCTGTTATCATTTGTCGTTACAGTCCTCTGTTATGGAATGCAGTGCAGAAAACCAGAGGTTTGTTATTAAATTTTTAAAGATCAAATATTTAAAAGCTCATATATTGTCTTGTGAAATATGCAGTATGCATGGCTCTGCAACAGAAGAAAAAACAATCTTTCTAGGAAGTTAAGTTGAAGAAACAGGCTGAAGAAATATATGTAGGTTAACAAATTCTGATCTCATTATTCTTCTAGCATTAGTGATTTTTAAAAAAACTTTTTAGAGTTTTTTTTTTGTTTCTTTTTTTTTTTAACCAAACTGTATTGCTTTCATTAATCTTCCGCTGAAGCACAGGCTTGCCTGCCATATTCTTCTGCATCTCAGTATTAGCTGAGCCACAGAGTAGCTGGGAGCACCAAACTTCCAGAATTTGTGGATACAATGCCATCTTTGACTACGTTATTATCTTTACAAAATTATCAACTCTTGCACAGCTGACATTGATTAGGGAGGACCCCATTTTTAAGAATCATCAGTGTCTATAGAGATAAGGGACAATAAGCTGACACAAACGGATGTGTTACTCTTCTAATTAGCCTGCCATAGTGATTTATTGCATTACAAATATGCCCCAATCTGACAGAACCTAGAAAAATGTGCTTTCACCTTTAGCATTTGGGCTACTGTGCTTTCACTTATTATTTGATGTTAGTTTCACATGTTGTAAAGATGGGGCAGCTTTGCTTCTTGAATCTAAAGCTTTTTCTTCTCATTGTAGTTTACACTGCAAATTCATCATGAAGCTGGCTGAGAGAGAGAACATAAGCAGTTTAACAAACAAAGCAAAAATAAGCCAACTTGGTAAGTCATGTTTTAAACACAGTCTTATCACAATTTTATGTCTTTGCATGTGACCTCCAGGTAGATAAAAGAAAATATTTTTACTTATTTTTAGATAAAAATATTTTTGTTGTTGAACAATATAAATACATAAAAATGCAGCCTTCTGTTTTTTGAGGTCGTGTGGGATAGAAATAACTTTAAAAAAAATTGGTATGAAATTACTGGCTACTTTAATAAAGCACATTTTGAAAGGATTAGGTGTAAAATTAGCTGAGAACATAAATATGTTGCCAAAATGACGACTGAAAGGTTTCTTAAGCATCCAAGTTTTCTTAGTGATATTGTGATAGTATGGAGTAGTGGTTCATACGATTTATCTCTGTTTCAAAAGCTGTATTTTTGCATTTTGGTTTGTTTACAATAATAAAAAGAGAAATCTGAACTTGTCAGGCTTTGAACAAGAGTCTGGGGGTATGGCAGTATTCTGACTGGTCAAGATTTCTTTCATTTGCAAAAGTAGTTTCAGAAAAAAAATCAAAATAAATTATGCAGTAAATAGTGTTGTTTACAAACATAATACACAGGGTTAAATATTTTACTTAACAATATCAGTAAGTGTTATGCTTCAGGATAAACTAGGTTAATGCTTCTTTGTCACACCAGATCGGTGCTGCTGTTCATCACCGAAGTATTGTTCCTTGGCTGCTGAAGAATTACAAATGTAGTGAGTATAAGCACAAAATCTGACTTTCTTATTTCCTAAATTTCCTAACATTACTACAATCGACTTCCATGCTGCAGTGTAATAGCCAGGAAGGACTCCTCAAAAAAAAGCTGATAGTCATCTTCCTGTATAGCTCCTTCCCCATTCCTCCTTCTTTCCCTCCTTTCCCTTCTTTTCCTTTGGAGTTCAACATCAGATCACATCCAGAACAGGCAGCAAGGGCAGCAGTAGTATTTAGGGACTTGCTAGTTAACAACTACAGAAAAATAGAATGTAAGAACCCTCAAAATGTTAGAACAGGAAACATCCCATCTGATTGATTTTTAAATATACCTTAGTAGTAGTATGTTCATATAATTCATATATATAACTCATTTTCTTTAAAATAGAAACAATGTTAAACTTAACATGCATTTTTGTGCTTTTTTTTTTTTCTTTTACAGTACTATACAAGTGCCACCTCATTCCATATGGGTTCCTTTCCCTCATTCTCCTTCTCTCTCTAAAAAGATGTCCCCCAAATCTAATACTGTTTTTTCTCCCACTATGCTTTCTGCTAAACAAAGCCCCACAATTAGACCACTGATCACACCATTCACAGAAACTCCTTTTTCTGGAACTCTCTCCACATCTCCCACTACAAACCCTCTTACTGAAAATTCTGTGTCTTCCACCAGGGTTACCACTACACATTCCTTTTCTGAGTCTCTTGCTCAATCTACCATGCCAACTTTTTCTTCTGTAGCTTCTGATAAATCTGCCGTTAGTTCCACACCTGCAACAAAATCTGTCACTAATGCTGCTCTCTCAGTTAAACCTGATGCTGCACACCTTAGCAAGCCTTTTACAATACTTTCTCCTTCTGTAGGTTTCACTAAACATTCTGCACTTTCCTCTTCTGAGCTCCCCCACAAACTTCCAATTGTAAATCGCCACCTTGAGACTATCACCAAATCTGTTGCACAGATTCCTCCTGCTACAACCCAACTTGTATCTGGTAACAAAAATGTTAGTACAGTACCCATTCTTCCCCTTACTCCTTTCACAATATCTTTGACCCCTACTGTTAGTCCTGTCAACCATTCTGTCTCAGCTTCTCGTCCTCATTCTACCGTTGATGGCCATGGGAGCACAGGTAAATATGACGAGTAAATTATTTGTTTTTTTAATTGTAATGCCACGTACTGGATTTGCTTTTAAACTTTAATAAGGTTATATATATGTGAGGTGACCTAGCAATTACTATGAATACTTTGAATGGGAGTGTTGATCTGCTGGAATGTAGGAAGGCTATGCAGAGGGGTCTGGACAGGATGGATTGATGGATCAAAGCCAACTGTATGAAGTTCAACAAGGCCATGTGCTGAGTCCTGCACTTGGTTCACAAGAACTCCATGCAACACTCCAGGCTTAGAGAAGAGTGTCTGAAAAGCTGCCCAGCAGAAAAAGACCTGGCAGTGTTGGTTGACAGTGACTGAACGTGAGCCAGCATGTGCCCAGGTGGCCAAGAAGACCAGTGGCATCCTGACTTGTGTCAAAAATAGCATGGCAGGCAGGGAAGTGATTTTCCCTCTGTACTGGGCGCTGGTGAGGCTGCACCTCAAATCCTGTGTTCAGTTTTGGAGCCCTCACTTCAAGAAAGACATTGAGGTGCTGGAGTGTGTCCAGAGAAGGGCAACAAAACTGGTCAAGTGTCTGGAGCACAAGTCTTATGAGGAGCAGCTGAGGGAGGTGGGGACATTTAACCTGGTGAAAAGGAGGCTCAGGGGAGACCTTACTGCTCTCTACAGCTACCTGAAAGAGGGTGTAGCCAGATGGGAGTTGGTCTCTTCTCCCAAGCAGCCTGCAACAGGATGAGAGGACATAGCCTCAAGGTTCACCAGGGGAGGTTCAGGTTGGACATCAGGAAAAATTTTTTCACAGGAGGGGTTGTTAAGCATTGGAACGGGCTGCCCAGGGATGTGGTGGAATCACCATCCCTGGAGCTGTTCAAGAAATGAGTGGACGTGGAAGTTGGTGCTACAGTTTAGTTGGCAGGGTGTGATGGTTGGTCAAAGGTTGGACTTGATGATCTTGGGGGTCTTTTCCAACCTAAATGATGTTATGATCTGTTCTATGTAAAAAACCTGAGACAACTCTCATAGGGTGTTCACTTAAAAACACATTCTGATGCCTTTGGCCATGGTGAGTGATACCTCACCCTGCTAATGGATTTGTAACTGTAATAGATTAGCTGCTGTGCTAAGTTCTCAAGAGAACAAATTTCTTTTTGGCAGAAAAAAACTGTCAGAGAGCAAAGTAGCTATTTTTTTAAAACTAAGCTAGTATTTAAAATATTGCAAATTAATGTTGGGTCATCCTTATACTGCTGTTGATTAGGAATATTCTTAGTGGCTATGTATTTTTTATTAAGATTGTACACATCTTTAGAAGCTTCTTTTTCAATTTCTGACATCTTGATTTTATTCTACTTTAAGGCATTAAGTGTCTAAAAATCCAAAATAATAGGTTATTTAATATCACTAATGGTCGGATGTGAGGATCTTTGTAATCAAAAAAACATGGAATTAATACTGGGAATTTGAAACCTTCCCTTATGTGTTTTTATGAGATTTAAATTATTGGTCTCTGCAAAGTATCTGATAGGGAGAAAAGGGGATTCTGTCTTACATAACTTGTTGAGAGACCTTACAAGTTGTGGCAGGTTTGTTAATCACAGAATCACAGAATATGCTGAGTTGAAAGGGACCCACAAGGGTCATCAAGTCCAACTCCTTGCCCTGTCCAGAACACCCCAAGAATCACACCGTGTGTCTGAGAGCATTGTCAAAACGCTTCTTGAACTCTGTCAGGCTTGGTGCTGTGAGCACTTCCCTGGGGAGCTGTTCCAGTGCCCAGCCACCCTATGGGTGAAGAACCTTTTTCTAATATCCAACCTAAACCTCCCCTGACACAACTTCAGGCCATTCCTTTGGGTCCTGTCACTGGTCACCAGAGAAGAGATCAGTGCCTGCCCCTTCTCTTCCCTCACAAGGAAGTTGCAGACTGCAGTGAGGTCTCCCCTCACTCTCCTCTTCTCCAGGCTGAGAACTCCTTAACTTTTCTGTTTCCCAAAGCTTACTTCATCTGCTGAACACAGTGTTTAACTAAATGCACAACTTTTCTTTTGTCACAGGAAAAACACCTACCACAAATACAACTTCTGTGTACACCACCATTAGTATCACCACAGCTGAGCAAATTGTGTCCAAAATAGAAAATGATTTAGCAGCTGGAAAAGTAGAGCCAAAAGATGTAGAAAGGATGGTTAATGAGGTTAGCAGTGTCCTGACTGCTTCTCAGCCGTTACCACCCCGAATTTCTAAAAGGTATGTCACTTTGGCAGTAGATTAAAGATGTGTTGTATTAACTGTCTTGATAAATTGGCTTCAACAAGTTTCATTTTTTCATAATCATAATCCAAAAGAATATTTCTTGTTCTGTAATGTACTTACAAAATGGAAGGACTGTCATTTTAAGGTTTACCAGCTCTACTATAACGTATTACCATGGAAAACTGTATTTCTTTTTGTGTTGTCTCCACAATAAATGAGCAGAGTCAGCTGTGTTTTACACTTTACTTGGGTTGTTGCTCCCTAACCACAACTTGTCTAAGAATTTTGTGTGTATGTGGTTGGTAATACTAAGTGTACTTTTTCTTAACAGAATTATAAAACTGGTGGATTATATTGGCTTAAAACTGAAGCTTTCAACATCATCTGCTGAATTTGTCTCCCCTTCCTTGGCTCTGGCAGTTGTAAAAACCAACAACATGCGCTCCAACGAAATGTCTTTTGCTGTCCAGGACTCAGCTGATCTCCAGGTTAAACACTGATAATTCTAAATATTTACAAATTGTCAAAGATTTATTTTTAAGTTCTTATGGGTTTATATTTATATGAAGGGGAGTGTGTTCTGTGTTTATGTCACAATTTCAGGATCTTTTGTTTGTGCTTTTTTCAGAGAAAAAAATATTTTTTATGCCCTCCGTAATTTTTCCCTTCCATTGTGTAAATAGGTGTAAGAGACCAACTGAATTAGCAGAGATTGGCATAACTAATGAGCTGTTAGAGAGGGTGCAGCCAGAACACCAGAATGGACAGAGTGCTTGGCAGAATAACTTTGGCTCAAAAACCTGGAAACCTGGAGTCATTCATTCACCCACCATAACAGTTCTGACATTTGTCAAGGAGTGTCAGATGGCTTCATCTGTTAGAAGGAGATTAATTGTGGAGGGTTCCAGGAAAGAACTATTATGTATGTTGTTTGGATAATGAATGATACTGGGACATTTGTCACTCATGACTTGTTGGTTTCACCAAGAAAGAAGTGCTTAGAAAGTTTGGATCCACTTTGTCTCATTCAAAACCTCCTTCTTGGTTGAGGGAGTTAATAATTTGGACCATACCAGCCTTGGAGGCCTTAAGCAAGGAGAGATGGAAAGTTTTGCAAAAATTCTGGCACATCCTGCCAGTCCTCAGAGACTGAAATAGCTTAATGTAGTGTGAGCCATAAGTGGTACTGGATGGAACTCTTCGGTGATTCTGAAAGTGGTATGAAATGTTAACATTAGAGTTCTTTTCTATTTCTCAGCAACATGTAGTGCACGAATGTGAGGTGACCAGGAGGGGTTAGTGCTGAAGTATAGCAACAGATTATTGCTAAGTAATGATTTTTTAAAAATTTTGTGGCACTGGCAATGACATATTGAATATTTTCAATAAGTATGTACTTCAAACTAGAGCAACAGGAATGCTTTTGTAGAATTGATATAGGATTTCTTTGGTAGCTGTCTAAACCAGTGATCTCTGAAGTGGGGTTTGAGTACACCCAGGGTGTGCACATGACAGTCAGTCCATTGCAATGTGGGAAGAAAATGTTATTTATACGAATAATAAAAAATATATTTTTAAAAATAATGCGTAATCTCATTTTAATTTTATATATATATTATAACTTATGTAATATATTATTACAGTAGGACATACACATAACTTCTACATAGTTATATATTGGGGCTCACGCTCTAAAAATTTTAAGGAATGCATTATCAAAAGTGTTTGGAGTCCACTTCTCTGAACAGAAGGGTTAAATCACACTGTTAGGGCACTATGGGGAGTTCATACTATTACTCTTATTACAACCATTCTCTGAATTACTCAGATAATTTCTTTCTTCAGTTCTGTTAATGTTTCAGGATCAGATCTCTCAGGGACTCCGAGGTGACAATATTTGTGTGTAAAGTGACTAATGTGTGACATGAGAATGCTGAGAGATTTTGTACTAAACAAAGCTCTCTGGCCTCTAAGTACAGCATGAAAAACTGGGTGAAAGTTCAGATCTTTTTTGTATAATAGTAGATCACTAAGCTCTTTAAATACCTGAATTATAGCTTATTCAGGGTTTTTCTTTTGTCGTTTTTGGCAGATGATCGAAAAGTTGAGTTTTACATCCTTAGATTCCACTTAACCTGCTGTACTTAAAAACTTACTGACAAACAATGGCTATTTACACTTTTTCTGAATTCTTACGTACTTCCTGTGGGGTATAAAAGTTCTTTGCCTTTGCAGACTTCCATGCTGTGAAATGCTGATCTCCCTACACAGTTACATAGGCCTACCTGGGTTGTTGCTCTTCCCTTTTTTCAAGTCAATATTATCCACTACAGTGGTGTGTTCTGTCCCTGTAAGCAAGTGGGTAAAGCTAGATTATTTTCAGTGGTAGCAAAACCTGAAACAAGATGCATTCTTTTCAGCCCTGTAGATGCTATTTATGCATTGGAGCAGGAGAGGAATGAGAGCAGCAGTTTGTGACAATGATTAGAGAGCTACATATTTTGAAATTTGAAACTGAAAATAAGTCATAATTTATTTCTTTGGAGACTAAAATGAAGCATAATCCTGGCATTTATTTTTCAGATCTCTCTAGGAGTTCAGGCCATTAGTGATTTAAATAATCTCGGATCAATTACACTTCCTTCATCACTGCTGACAAATTTACCCACTGAAGAACTGGACTTGGCTTCTAGAATTATATTCAACTTCTTTAAAAAGACCACTGTGTTCCAGGTATTTTTTTGGTCCGCTGTTCCTAAGGGTTTCAAATTCAAGCCTAGTGCAAAATAGAATATGAATAGACTTTTTTTCCCAAAAAACACATTTTAAAAATTCTCATTTAAAAAGTAATTGTTTTTTGTCCAGTGCTTACTCTGCATAGTAACTGAGCCTGTGGGTGCTGTACTCTAGAATTGCTTTCTTTAAGATTTTAGAACTGGTTCTTTTTTCTGTCGTTCCAGGATCTGTCCTTGAAGAATGCATCTTTAATCAGCAATGTCATATCATCAAGTGTTGCCAATCTCACAGTTCGCAATTTAAAGGCAAATGTTACCGTCACTTTACAGAATATCAAACCTAATCAGGTATGGCTTACATTTTGGCAGACTTAAAGTACAATTTTGTTGCCTTCACTGAAGGTGTTGTAGAGGATATAGGATACTAAGAATACAGATCAATATTTTTTCTTTATTAGTGTGGACATTTTGTTCTATCCCTCAACCATCCAGCTTTTATCTTTTTTTTTACTTACCCTTCTGGTTTATTCTACAAAGAATAAAAACTCTCAGATGGAAAACAGTGGGTTTCTTTGGAAGATGCTGCAGTCATGACAATTGTAGGTTCTACATGGCCAGAAAGTAATATAAGATTTTTTCCTTAGAGGAACTGAAACACAGGATCGTGTCATCTGGAAGTATTAGGACTCATACACACCATCTCTTTCCTAAATGAGCATCAAGGATTAAAATCTATCCCAAATCTTAACAGAGTTTAAAATAGCATATTATTATAAATGAAAAATGTAGGGATTCCACTGATGCACCTGAAGCTTTTTTCAGGAGCTGGCTTAGTGTAGTCTTTACTTGTATTGACATAACAGTGAGTTTTGAGACATAACCACAGAAGTATTAGTGTTCACAGCAGTACAGTAAATTACTGCTATTTTTAGAATTCCCATGTGTGGAGGGAAATCTGTATGTAAACATTTAACAACACAGTAATAGAAAGTGATCAAATTTTTGCATATTAAAAAGTTTTATCTTTTATGTGTGGTCATGCCTTCAATACTTACAAAATCAAGAAGGATGAGAAATTCCAAGAATTTGTATAGTGTGGGAAGACAATGGAAGAGCATTCAGAATGTTCTACCAGGAACAGAATCTTTGTATAAGCATGGGATCTAGCTCCTGTATGGTGACTTCAAATTTTTTCAGTATATTTTTGCATCCATTTTGCAATATTAATCCATTCTATGCACCTACATTAATTTTGTGTTCATGTAAACCAGGCATATTTGCTGTATACAATATTTATTCTTGCCTGCATTTTGTAGATAATTCATAAATCATTTGATCCTAAACTCATAGTTTACTAATTTTTGGTTTTCCTTTTTACCTCCTGAACAGGATAATTCAACAGTTAGATGTGTTTTTTGGGACTTTAATAAAAATGGTAAGTACTTAAGATCACCCAAGATACCGTGTTCTTTTAGTTGTGTTAACCTATGCTATTATAATTAAAACCTTTTATGAATAACAAAACTGCTTTCTTTAACAGGTGGACATGGAGGCTGGTCACATGAAGGTTGTATAGTTAAAGAAAGTAGAGTAAACGAAACAGTCTGTTCATGCAACCACCTTACAAGTTTTGCTGTTTTGATGGTAATTATTTTTTAAAATTATGCAACTTTACCCTGGTTCAAGAACGCATTTAAGCAGGTGTTGTTTTAAGTAAATGAGGACCCAATAAGCACATACTGCCTATGAAATAATACTTGGGTTCTGTTCACTTCAGTGTGACTAACTGAAATTAGTCATGTGCTTAAGCTACTGGTTGAGTAGGAATCCATGAGTTCCACTGGCCCCGAAGTGCTGCAACTGTTACATTTAGACAGATTTTTGTATTCTAGGAAATAAAATTTAAGAGCAATCAAATTTATACCAAGTTTTTAAACAAATGGGTTTCCACAATTAGAATCACAGAATCGTAAAATAATATCTCAAGTTGGAAGGGACCCATAAAGATCATGGAGTCCAACTCCATTCTCTTTGCAGGACTACACTGGCTTTTTTGGTTTTCAGTTAAACTTTTATAAGATCCATGATAAAAAGAATGGTTTACTTTTTTTTTTTTTTTCAGTTGCAGAGGGAAATGTGCATTTGGGATTTTTTTTACCTTTTTCCATTTAATAAATGTTCTCTGAACTTAACTTCTGTTTCTGTTTTAGAACTTGTATGGAAATTCTCCTTTGAATCCCACACAAGAATTGGTACTGACTTTTATATCCTACATAGGCTGTGGCCTCTCGGCAATTTTTCTTTCTGTTACTCTTGTGACCTACATAGCTTTTGAGTAAGTACCTGTTCAACTAAACTCTCATTAGTCTTCAGTTATGATTGATTGTGGTCTTCACTGCAAAGTCCTTTCCAACAGTTATGGATTTTGTCTCCATTAATAATGCGCAAATTTGGCCAGTTTATCAAGAAGGTGTTGATTCAATCTTCAGGAATGTTAATCTTACAAACGAGTGAATTATCATGAAGCTCCATGCAGTCAGAAGTGAAGAAGTAGCACTCTGACATATTTTGTAATGGATTATCACAATAGAATTGTGAAGGAATGTGTTTAACAGACAACATATAGAAAGCAGTGTAGAATTACAGCATTTTAAATGCACTTGTATTCTTTGTTTATTCTCTCATTATTCTGTCTTTAAAGACTTGTCTCTATCAAAGCTTTAGAAGCCCCGTCAAAAGCCTAATCTAGTTTAACAATAAAGAACAGCCACATTTGGGGTTTTGGAAGCCCTGTAACAAGAAGTCCAACATACAATGTAAAAAAAAAAATAACCATGGCACTAAACTCAAAGACTCCAAGTTATTGTTTGTATTTATGTAACTTTTTCTAAAAAACTTTATCCATACAGGCCACTAATTTGGAAATATTTTGTAAATTACTCTCTCCATCTATAAATCTAACATATGAAGCATTATATATGAATGAAAATATACTTCTTTTTCCTAGGCATTTGTGCAACAGCAAGAGAAGAAATAAGCCAGGAATCTATGGACAATTGATGTCATGACACTGATTTGCTTTTTTTTAGGAAAATCCGGAGAGACTACCCCTCCAAAATACTTATACAGCTGTGTGCTGCATTACTTCTGCTCAACTTAGTTTTCCTTCTTGACTCATGGATTGCACTGTATGATACACGAGGCCTATGCATTGCAGTTGCAGTATTTCTTCACTATTTCCTCCTGGTTTCCTTCACCTGGATGGGCCTGGAAGCTTTCCACATGTACCTGGCCCTTGTGAAGGTCTTTAATACTTATGTACGGAAATACATTCTTAAATTCTGCGTTATTGGCTGGGGTATGTAATTTTTATTCCCTTTTGTATGCTAAATAGGTAATTCCTCTTACCAAGTGTTTCAGTGAATGTGACACAGTTCAGAAAGGAAAATTAAGCCATCATTAAATGTTATGACCTTACAGTGGCCAGGTGTTCATTCTCAGTGAACCCGATCCTGTATGTTCCACCTTACCGAGGTATGGACAGCCCCCCCAGCTGCAGAACTGAAGCTTCTGCAATGCGAATTGATAAGGAGTTTTCTTTGTGCTAGTACAATAGAAACGATTTTTAATGGGCATACTTCCATTTCCATTTACCAGACAGATGGTGCCAGTTGTATTGGGAGAATAAATGCCAATAAGTATATATATTGTATTTCTGGGATAGCATTGTTGCTAACAAAAAGCAGCAAAACAGGTCTAATTGGATAGAGGATGAAGAGATCCTGGGCCTGATTGTTGTCTCTGGCCATTTCAGTAAACATGAGTCAAGGCACTAAAATGAATGGAATTGTTTTCTTAAAACATATGTCAGAAAGAAAATCAGGTATCCTGTAATTGATATTTTAAATCATTTTGAGTGATGGCATTTGTTGGCTTATTCAGAAAGTTTTGGAGCTATATGTGGAGAATTCCTCTTGTTTCTTTGCAAGTTGTGCTCCTGAGCAGTTTGAAAGCTGCAGTTTTTAGATTCTTTCAGAGAGCTAGTAGTTAACAGAATTCAACAGATTAATTTCATAAACAAGTTGTAGATTTCATAGGAAAATATAATTTCAAGTCTTCATAATACTGTCTTTGTCAGGATTTTCACTTCTATGTTTGCTCATAATATTTCAGGGTTACCAGCATTAGTTGTGTCCATTGTGTTGGCAATATCACCGGATAATTATGGACTTATAACCACTGGAAAGGTTTCAATAAATGGACCTGATGAATTGTGAGTTAAAGGGAGGTGCTTTGGGGGAGGGAGGGAGGTCCTACAGAATTGGGTTTTCTTTAAAGTAAAGGTGGGAAAGGGAAGGAAGCAGTCATAGTGCTTTGAAATGATACAGCTCTACAGTATATCATGTGTTTTATGGTAATTGCTTGTAGGAAAGCTCGTGCCCTTTGGCTGAAAGAACTCTAAAAAGGCAAAAATGATTTGCACGTGCAACAAACTACGTTTATCTCCTGTTTATTTTATTTAATTTCTCTTTCTGATAATGGTTGACAGACTGTTCTTTTGTTCTAGCTGCTGGATTAAAAATAGAATTGTCTTCTATATTACTGCTGTGGGATATTTTTGCCTGATATTCCTGATCAATATCAGCATGTTCATTGTTGTGCTGATCCAACTCTGTCGTATCAAAAAGAAAAAACAACTCGGTGCTCAAAGGAAAACAAGTATTCAAGACCTCAGGAGTGTTGCTGGCCTTACATTCTTGTTGGGAATTACTTGGGGGTTTGCCTTCTTCACAGTAAATGAGGTATTTACTTACCTCTTTACCATTTTCAACACTTTGCAAGGTAAGCTTTATCCTTCATGTGACAGCCACTTGCATATAATATAACAAACAAAACATTTGGAAATGTCATTTTCTTGATTCAGCAATAAAAATTTAACTTTAATATGTGCTTAAACATGTTAATTATATTAAAGGCGATACTGCTTTACTGTAATCTTATATTGCAGCTTTTTTATGGTAAGGTACAGGAAAGCTGGATACTATTTATAGATATAGTATATTTATAAATACTATAATTTAAGAAGTGTATGCAAAACAGGCATCATTGGAAGTGACTGTGCTTCTCTAGTCAACAGATCAGTTGTGAATACTCACTTACTGTAAGTGTTCACATTATAATGCAGTAAATCTAGTGAAAACTGTATCATTTCTCCACTTCCCCTGAGGCTTAGAGGGGCAGTGTGACATTAAGCAAAGGGCCATTGAGACAGGCAGGGCTGCAACATCTAAAAGGTAGTGGTTTAACTCTTAAGCATGGCCTGTGGTACTTAAGAACACATGCAAAATAGATATGAAGGCATAAAGCTTTGCAAAGACCAGGATACTAATGGACATATCCTAAAGCAGAGTGTCAGAGGCTGCAAAGGCTTTTGAATAAATGTACTGTAGGTCCTATAGTTATCTGAGTATACCTGAATAACCCTGTTGAAGTTTGGATCTGAACTTCTGCTTAAATGGCACTTAAATGACTGGCTGGGTGATTTCCCAGAGAGACTAAAGCAATGAAAATTGCAGTTCAGTGTATATGCCTCTCCCCTCTTTACTGTGTTGATTTTTGAGTACCTTACCCTTTGGTAACGTGAGGGGCTGGACCTACATTTTCTCAGGTCTTGCACGGGATTGCATTGAACTAACACAAGGCTAGATTCTGTGTGGTCAGAATAATCTGTTATGTGAAGCTAAGTTCCCTGTTTACCCAGTCTTAAGTTAGATGGTGGGCAAATTTTGACATTGGAAGTGCATAAATAAAGGTGCATAAATTGTATTAATTGAATTAAGCTTATACTGGTGTTTCAAAACCGTTTCAAAGTATTTGAAAGTGGCGTGGAACCATTTGGTATAGAGCAACACTTAGTTACAGTCAAGAACTAATCCTAAAAAACAAGGTTAAGTAAGATATGTAAGCAAAGAAAGATGTGAGTAATCTTTTCCAATGGAATTTTCTATGTTTAATTTGCCCAAAAAAACAGCATAAACATAATGTACATATGTGTCTACACCAGTCTGATCATTTAGTTTTATCTCAGGCTATTTCGTATTCACTGTTAATGTCTATTCTCAGGGAAATATTGCAAATGGACAGTGATGATGGGCTTTTAAGCAGGGAAGCTAGATGCTACTCTGTGTCACTTAGTAGAGTCAATCAGAGAAGCAGACAAAGAATCTGTAATGTGGCACTGGCAAGAGAAGGGATGAGCACCATCCCTCCTAAAAAATATTTGAAATTGTAGTAGAGGGGGTCCCATTTATTAGTATTTTAGATATGAGTTATTTTCTGGTAACAGGTTAGCTGCTAATAGAAGATATGACAGTGTCACATCATGTGCTAAAAGCTGCACAGCCTCACAGTGCCATACCACACCCTCTGTTTGACATTGCTTGGAATTCTTTTCCAAAAGCATGAAGTAAATTTCAGGATCAAAAGAATTTATCGCTTTTTATTTGATAAAAGGAAACTTTATGTACCTTGTGGATTTGGTTGTATTTGATGTTTTTCCATTTGTGAGTAGGATTCCTTTAAGCTATGTATGGAAAAAGTACTCTGCAGTGTTCAGAGTTGTAAACTTTTTCACCAAAGAAAAATGTCATTACTTTTGATTAGAAATTTAAAAGAAATGAAAGAAAACCAAAACGTAGTTCATTAAGAAGTAGTAAAAGTAAATTTTGCGACATTCTCTAATATTATTGTTTTGCAGGGTTCTTCATTTTCATCTTCTATTGTGTAACAAAGGAGAATGTACGTAAACAGTGGAGAAGATACCTCTGTTGTGGGAAATTCAGGCTCGCTGAAAACTCTGGTAAATATGAAAAGTTTTTTTTATTTAATTTTTTTTTTTACTTCTGAATACTTAAAGTTCCTAGTATTTTGTAATACTTTAAAAAAATTAATCAATCATGTTGCTGCAGTTGCAGTTATAATGTATTATGCAAGGTGTAATAAAATTCCCAAATTTATAAGGGTAGTAGGTGATACAGTTCTTACATGCTTACCTATGTTAGGTGCCAGATCAGTAATTATTGGGTTGGAAGCACCTTGTGGGGGTTGTGTGTGTGTGTGTGTGTGTGTGTGTGTGTGTGTGTGTGTGGAGCGGGGAAGGGATGGGTAGAACCTCACAGAGGTGAGGTCGTATGGTGTCCCTCAGGACAGGAGCCTGGAACCCACATGGGGAAGCCCCAGAATAGCTGTCAGTCACAAAGAACCTGGGAAAACTATAACACACCACACCTCCTGGAGCCCCTAAGCCAGGCTCAGATTGGCAGGGACAGTGAGGACACTGCCCCTCACCCTGGCCTGGGACCCCAGAGTGCCCAGGGGATCAGACACCCCTCCTAGAGAGGGTGGCCATAGGGACCAGAGCAGATAAAACCAAAGGCATGTGTTTGCCACATGTTGCAGCCCTGCCACTTGGATGTTTGAGAGCTGGTCTTCCACAAGGTTTCAATGGTAGCTACATGATCTGTCTCTCCTTTTTCTCTCTGTTTGCTCACACTGCTTCTCTTTCTTTGCTCCTTTCTTGATGCTTTGGGTGGCTTGGAGCTCGAGGCTTGTATTTTGACTTAAATGTGGAGACGTGTGATTTTGACTTAAAGGTGTGGAACGTAGTATGTGCTGGGTCAGTATTGTGGTGGAACATTTTCATCCAGCTTCATCCAGCTTTCATCCAGAATCTAAACTGTTCCCCACTTGTTGAGCTATAAACAGGTTATGAGACATACCTAGTCCCAAACAAAAAAGGATGGGCTGAGGAAAACTAGCATGATCCCAAGTTAGTTTCTAAGAAAATAAAAAAACTGGCAAGATAGAATAAAAAAAGATACGGTAAAAGAAAGACTTTAGTCTGTTCTTTGCTGAGACTTGTGCTGATGGCTGCTCAGAGAGAGAGATTAGTTACTAAGCAGCGCAATCAAAAACAGAATATGTCCTTAGTTAAGAGTGGCTGTGAAAGCTGAGAGCTTATCTCACCAAAAGGCGGAGGAATGGTTGAATGCTGCGAAAGAGATTGGCTGAAAACGTGACAAACAAGTTGAACGAGTCCTATGAGAGAGAAGAAAAGAGTTGTAGTTGCAAGTTGCCCACCTGAGTAGGGGGGATGGAAAGTGACTCAAGCCTGGCTAAGGCGGCGAGATATATTAACTGTGATGCCACTTCCCGCCTGGGTAGGGGAATGGGGAGCGAAGTGAAATCCCCTAGCCTGGCTAAAGAAGCAGAGTATCATAACTGCGATGTCACCTCTTTGCACTCCTGGGAGGCGGAATCCACCTCTTTGAAGCAGTATTTTGATACAGTAAAGTAAAACCTCCCCCTCCTACCCAAACTATGTCCACTTGTAAAGACTAGATTTGTGTAGGAAGGTGAAGATGAGGAGGCAGAGCCCGTGGTAACAACTAAAAAGATACTTATTCCCCAACAGAGTTATTAAAATTACAAGAGAAATGCAGTAAGAATGCAAGAGAGAGTGAAACAGTGTATCTGGAGAGTTTAACTCACAGGTGAAAATAAGATAAAACTTTCAGATGAAGAAACATATGGATTTTGGGGCCCAAATGTGTTTCTAACAAAGCCTGATGGCAAAAAGCCTTGGTCCCTTATGCCGAGAGCAGTTTATTGAGCAGAAAGACTGGAACCCCTTGGAGAGCAGAGAAGCTGTCGCTATGCCCACCCCAACACTGGGTAAACTCACTAAAACCATACAGAGGGCTGCTTGCCTCCAGTGAATACAGGAAAGGTGGCTTGGCCCTCGCCAGCCCCCTCCCATGTTGTTGCTAGCCAAGCTGGATGGACTGAATCCCCTGATAAAAGGACAACCTGATTCCTCAAAGCTTTATTCCACCCAAGTGCAAGATCGGCTTAGAGCTGCCTGTGCAGGAGCACCACGGGCAGGACCTGGTCTCACCTGGGAGGAAATAGCCAAGGACTTAATAAATTATAGTAGACAGATAAGTGTTGTTGCAAATTAAGTGAAAAATCAAATGCCTGTCCATAGGATGGAGTGAAGGGCAAAGTCTCCATGATTTAGAGGCTGAAACATGAAGGAAAAGTTTCAAAGAGCCAATTGTAGAATGCGAGATTGAAAAAGGGTATCCCTTGAGAACTGATGGACAGACAGTCAGACCAGTATTTATAAAAGCTTGTAAAAATGTGGAGACGGTTGAGTGATAGTCCCCAAAAAGGAAACAATGCTACCTCAGTGCCCAGCAGGTTGGAAGTATCCACAACGTTGTTAGCTGAAAAGTCAGGAAACTCCCCAGCAAATGAGCCAGGAATAGACAAATGGAAATATAACAGAAAGCTCACTGAAAACAAAGGAGGAGATATGGTAGTAACCTTTCCCTTTGGTCCTTTATGGTCCCCCTGCACCTTGTTAGTTGATACAGGGGCCCAAATTTCTGCCTTGAATGAAAGAATTGCAAAAAGATGTGGGGTAGTCCCTGATAAAAAACAGATTTGTGTTGCTGATGTGTTTGGCCACAGCAGACGGCTTGAGTGAAATACTGGTTACCTGGTGATGATTACCCCACTAAGGCCATAATGATATTGGGTCCTTTCCCTAGGAATATTATGGTATTAGACCTCCTTAAAAGAAAAGCTTGGCTAGATTTTAAGAGGAATGATTGGGAATTTGATTCCCCAACTTTCTATCCCTTGCCTCTGGGAGCCAGAAAAAGAATTGCAAGCCAAATAGCAATTGTTGCATAGGTAGCCACCAATGCCCATGGCAGAGAACACAGAATTAACACCAAGTTGATTGTTCCCTCTTTTTAAGACCAGTCTCAGCAAGTTTTCTTTTCTCTCCTCTCATACAAGTGTCCAAAGAGGAGATGAAGTGCCAACAAGACTGTTTCTGATTCCTGTATTTACTTGCACTTGAAAGATCTACAAGCAGGAAATCCTAGAATAATAAAGTCAACTCCAGAAACAGAAAATAGCTGCAACAGAATTTAAGACTTTAAAGTAAAAAGACTAAACATGTCACCTTTTTTGTTAGGAAAAAGCAGTCTCTAGGTTAAGACCATAATCATTTTGTGCCTTTAAGTTTTGTTTTGCTGTAATGTTTGATTTCTTTTCTGGTAGCTACAGCAAGTGCAACAGCTCAGAATAATCAAAGTGTTGTATAGCCCTTCCTGCCTCCTCAGAGTGGGTAGCCATTGGAGGGAGGAAAAAAAGGGGATAACAAAGGTTCTCAGTTGCAGCAAGAAGTTTTCTCCAGCTGCAAACAGGTGAAGATTTTGTGTTTAGTAACCACTGAAGTTTTTTTGTAAGTTAAACTGAGTTGGTAAGAAGAGTTTCCCCTGTGGCAACCAGATTATTGTATATTACTGAATATCTCTTTCTCATGATGCACCCTGACTTTGCCCCTGAAACCTGCTTGGTGGGAAGGATGAGGGTGGTAAAGAAGTTAGTCTAGGATATAGGTATTTGGTTTGAGTTAATGCTTAGTGTGTTGTTATTAAGTAAGCAAAGACTTTTAAAGTGCTGCTCCTCACCAAAGAAGGATGCTGTCCACAGATTCAAGTGGAAGAAGTCCTCTGACCACTGCAATTAGCAGATTCTGAACTCTTTCCCTGGATCCTGGTTTGCTGCAGTTCGGGACCCACAGGGTGAGAGATAGATTTGCATAGAGCAGAGTTTCTATATTGATAGAACTCCTAGTTTATAGTTATTGATATAATATTGATATATTGATATTGTTAAACCTGGTTCTAGTGGTTGTTCCAACCCAACAGAGTGGAATGTTAGACACCAGATCAGTAACTGTTGGATTGGAACCACCTTGTGGGGGGTTACATGTGTGTGTGTCTGGAGAGGGATGGGAGGTTATAGCCAGGTGAGGGTTGGTCTCTTCTCCCAGGCAACCAACAACAGGACAAGGGGACATGGGCTCAAGCTCTGCCAGGGGAGGTTTAGGTTAGATGTTAGGAAGAAATTCTTTACAGAGAGGGTAATCAAGCATTGGAACAGCCTACCCAGAGAGGTGGTGGATTCACCATCCCTGGAGATTTTTAAGCAGAGATTGGATGTGGCCCTTAGTGCCATGCTATAGTAAT
>NW_020956178.1:225499-298310 GCF_003031625.1 Empidonax traillii | reverse complement strand
TGGTCTCTTCTCCCAGGCAACCAACAACAGGACAAGGGGACATGGGCTCAAGCTCTGCCAGGGGAGGTTTAGGTTAGATGTTAGGAAGAAATTCTTTACAGAGAGGGTAATCAAGCATTGGAACAGCCTACCCAGAGAGGTGGTGGATTCACCATCCCTGGAGATTTTTAAGCAGAGATTGGATGTGGCCCTTAGTGCCATGCTATAGTAATTGGAGTTGGATCAGGGGTTGGACTTGATGGTCTTGGAGGTCTTTTCCAACCCAATCTATTCTATTCTGTGATTCTATTCTATTCTATTCTATGAAACCTCACGGAGGTGGGGTGGTGGCATATCCCTCATGGCAGGCCCCTGGAACCCACATGGGGAAGCCCCAGACTAGCTGTCAGTCACAAAGAGTCTGGGAAAACTGCTTTTATTTAAAAATGGGACAGGAGAAAAAGGAACTATGGTTAAATAATGTTAAACATCAAGAATCATTAAGTTCTTAGGAGAATATAATTCTGTCTAGAATACGGCAAGACGAGTATGTAAAGCCTTGCTTTTAATTCAGTTGCATTATTAACTATATTTTTATATATTGCTTGTATGAGTTGTGCTATTTTCTGTGTTGTGTATCTGTTGTAGACTGGAGTAGAACTGCTACTAATGGTTTAAAGAAGCAGACCGTAAATCAAGGAGTATCCAGTTCTTCCAATTCCTTACAATCAAACAGTAACTCCACTAACTCTACAACACTGCTAATGAATAACGATTATTCAGTGCATGCGAATGGAAATGGTAAGTATAATGCCAAGTAGTATTTCTCAAGCTATTTTTTTCTTAAAACACAAATGCTATTCTCTTTTATGCTGATGTAAAGGAAAGTGCTGTCAAAGTAGGGTCAGAATATTTCAGGATTTCCTCACAAATAATATCACACCTCCATTTTTGGGAATTACAGGCAAAGTTGTGAAATATCGATTTCTCCTAGTCACTAGGAACTCTTGATTTATATATAATTTTGTAGGTAATATATGTTATTATAGCAATTACTTACCAGAAGCTGCTGATAACACTTTTCTTGTCACCTGAATATATGACAAAAAACTTCAAACACATTTTGAAACATTTCACATTTTAAACCATATTAGAACAAATATTGCCTGAAGAAGAAAGAAATACAGGATAATAACATAGCTTGAAAGTCTGAAAGAAATCAAGTAGGAGGTAATATGAGGAAGAACATTGAGTGCTCGTATGGAAGCTGCTTATGAGAGGAGAAGTAAGAGAAAATGGAGACTGTAACATAACACCTTAGTGAAGAGGTGAGAGGGCTTCCTCACTGTTGGCTACAGAGAAAACATTGAAACTGAATTTCTCTATAGCCCTTTATTTCCCCTGTGGGATTTTTAAGGATGTTTTTGCCCAACAGAAACATCTTTGTTGCAAGAAACAATTCTTCAGAAGTAAAATTCTCTATCCTTCCTGCTCTGACTTAATACTGTCCTCTGAACTGCTACCCTCTCCTCTGTTCCTGATAAGTTGAAATGCAGGTGTATGTAGCACTCCATTCAATTTCACTTGCAATTTGGTGTGGCTTATTTGTCTATTGAGAAAACTACATCTGAATCACCACTGAAGGTACTTATTAAAAACTGATCTTTTTTCAGTGGACATAATCTAGTTTTTCACACTCTTGCTGGGCACATGTCATGCTGCTGATCTGAGCTCTCAGAAAGGACAATCAGTGTTGGTGGGGAGGCTCTCGAGAGACATACATACACGACCTATGAGATCTAAAATATGTCCGATTTATTAGGATAGCTCAGGGTTTTTATAGCATCTGTATACAAGGTCTTGTGACAAGAAGCATATTATTGGTTAAAGATCACTGACCAGATGTAAACATGCATTACAAATACCTTTATAATTGGTTATTAACAGGTAATAAGGCAATTGTTTACTTTATCAAACTCCCCCTTCTTCTTGGCACTGAGTTCCTTTTGTTCTAGCAAAGACACCCATGGCCATCTTGACACCTATAACTTATAGTACTTATAAAACTATATGAAAGTTTATAAAAGTCTATAAAAGTACCACACATAATATAAATTGCTCACACATTCATCATGTTCCTCCCACAAATCAGGTTTTTGAAGAGAAAAATAACTTAAAAATCTGTAACGGATAAAAACTTAAGCAAATCTCAGAGGACATTACTCCTACGTGCCTGAGGTATCTTTCCCTATTGATTAAGAGTTGAGGTTAAGAAGTCATGTAATCAGCTGGAATGTTTATTATGAATTTGTTGAACATGCTCAGAGAGGTGGTGTTGCACTCATTTCCTGGTCCATGCAGTCAGAAGACAGCAGATAATCAGTGGGATAATCTCAGCAGATAACCTCTCAGATGTATAGACTGCATGCCCCCTAATAGATTACTGTACTAACTGCATATTCTAAAGGAATCACAGTACTTCAGGAAATGGCACTTGGACATGCCCTGAACAGTTTTGCAAACTGAGCTTGTAAAACTAGGTGGGTTTTTTTGGTGGCTTTTTGTTTGTTTGTTTGTTTGTGTTTGGTTTTGTGTTTTTTTTTTTTTTTTTTTTGATACTCGCTTATGAAATCTCTGTATTTGGATACCACACAATGCAATAATTAACATACTTTGTATCTAACAGGTCAGTTAAGAACCAGAATCCAGTAATTCTCACCACTAAAGTCAGGTAACATTTTAGGTAGAAGTATTACCTCTCAAAGAGAGAAATTGTCAGGCACAAAAGCTTGCATGCCTTGATGGATGTGGTTTTTTCCCCAGCTATGTTAATTAACTGATGAAAGATGCCGCCTCTCCATTTCTGTGTAAAAGCATTTTGCATGCTTCTACACAGCTACAAAAGCATTTTGGCTGCTTTTCTCAACAGAAAGAAAGATAACAGAAATGTTCTAATAAACTACTTTGTTGTAGCAACTGAGTGAATGGTCCTGTTGTGGCTTTCTGGAAAATGGTTTTGTTGTTTTGGATAGCATTTTAGAATGAGATGCTAAATTGATGATCTAAACCGTTGAGTGATGCAAATTCTGTGGGACATCCTCTAATTCTGTCCTAGTTTATTCACATAATTAGATCTTTCCAGTGTGACAGTCTGTGTGTCCAGTGCCAAAGGCTTCTCAGACAAAGCAGCTGAAAGAACTTTGTTGCAGTGCATTCATGAACACAGATGTTTCAGATGATCCACTTCATTTTCTCCTGTATTTTATTGTATATTTTGAATGTACTGTCAACTTTGTACCACAGCATCCACTCATGTCAAGAGGGCTATATGATACCTTGCTTGCATGGTTTGACTAAATAATTCTTCTGGGTCTTTAGGACTTCCATGAGAAGATGCTAAACCTATGCTTGGATAGAGCTGATCCTCTCAACAAAGCTCTTTGAGGCAATTCCTCACTGTTAATCTTCCAAACGTGGGACAGTTGTATCTCAGAAGAGTTAGGCAAATGCCTCCAAAAGGCAGTTGACTGGTGTTAGGAACACAGGACCTTCTAATTTGCTGTATTTGCTTGCCCTGCTCTCACAGCCAGACCTTCAAAATAGCATTGTAATGCTTCACTTGAAAAAGTGAGGACTGAATGGTTTATCATTATAAGTTTGGGATGTGGCTTTGTTTGTCTGCTGGACAGTGTAACTTTGTCTTTTCATGGCATTCTAATATTTCCTTGTTTTCAGTTTTTCTGTTACCGATTTGCATGCTTGGGAAACTGCCATTAGGTATCACATGGCTGAGCCTGCAGATTTCCTCACTGAGGAAGAGAAACTACCTTTCTAAATTTGTTCACACAATAGCCTTATTTTTTTCTAAGATTTTGCCCTAACATTAGGGCAGAGCCATTTTGAACACTCCTTATAAAGTAAAACAGTTGTAGTCAGGCGGGGGTTAAACAACAATTACCGTGTCAGCAAGTATGGCTATTTTCTGTCATTTCAGTTTTCTTATGATTTGAATTGATGAACAAAGCCCTCCTGTTCATCTTACCATTTTTACATTTGTGCCTGTTTAAGTGTTTGATGGCTGCTTAAATTAATAACCAAACAATAAAAAAAACCACAAACCCACAAACGGAAGCATTTACACAAATACTTAGAATAAAAAAAACCAAAATCTCATAAAAATATTTAGAATGTGATGCATAGAGGTAGGAGATTCTATCCAGTGAATGAGCATTTGTGGAGCATTTCATTAAAAGGCTTCAGTCACCAGTGGTATTATGTGTTCATTGTAGATTCACCTAAATGTGTTAGATTCTCTTCAGTCTAAATGGCTTTGACCCCATCATTGGACCTAGGCCATATTCTGATTGTTTCCAGAAATAAAAGCTGCAAACTGAATGCCGATAAAAGAAAAAAAAAAAAATATCCTTGTTTTCTCAAACACTTTCTTCTTTCGGATATATGGCCTACCTCAGAAACCTTTTAAACTTGATAAAGCAAAACTAAAATAAGAAGTATTTTGCATCTTATCTAGTGATATTTATTCCAAGTCAAGGTTTATATTTTGAGAATCTTGAGCCTCACTGCATAAAACTGTGGAATCTTATTTATCTTCGTATAACCAGACACAAGTGTTTGCTAAGGAGGGCGGGAGAAAAACCAAGCTCCACCCTCTAAGTAATTATAACTTCGACATTAAGAAGCTCCAGTCGAAAAGGTGTGGAAAAGAAAAATAACAGCTCTTTACGAGAGAATATATATGTATAGGTATCACAACAAAAGAGAAACAAGCAACAATCCCTCACCCAAACTCCCTCCGAAAACAATTAAGCCCTTTTCTCCTGTCGGAGCAGTTCTAACCACGGCCAGCTCCGCTGGGACCCCACGGAAGGGGAGGGGAGGAGGGAGAGGGTGATTCCTCCTGTGGAGTCACGCTGTCAAAGGCTCTGGCTGGAATTCCCCTTCCTCGACAATCAGTGTAAACTACCACTGGCACGGAGGAGGAGGAGTGGGGGGTAAGAACAGCCTTTCCCCTCAAAAGTTCCTCTGCAGATGGTACCGGCTTCTCCCATGAAATCCGAGGCAGGTCCGGGCCGTGGGCAGAAACAGGGCGTGAGGGAACGGAGGGGAACCGGGGCCAAAGGCAACCAGATGGCTTGGCCGAAAACAAAGTGAACCCTGGGGCTCTTTCTTTTCACACACACCCTCCCTGAGTCCGGGCAGAAGTGAGATGCTGGCACCAGAAACAAAAAACCAAAACCTCACCTTCCTCTACAGTCTCCTGAAGCCATTAGCTTGGAATGGGGGGCTATTAGCCAATCCTTCAGTCTGGCCATCTCCTCCCCCTCCATCGCTCAACAGCTTTCTTTCACAGTGGTAAAGGGAAAAAATTCCAAGCAGTTCTTGTCTTCTTTCTTTAAAACAAGAAAACCTATGAAATTATTGTTCATAAATATATTACCGTCTCTCAAATATCATGATTTCACATTGACTAATTGTTGCAGGGATAAAAGGAGAGTCTATGAACTCCTTCAGTGACTGAAAAAGCATAGTAGTCTTAATTCTGAACCTTTCTCATGGGGGATGCCCTTTTTTTGTTTCAACAGGCCACCTTTCCAGTGAGAAGAATGGCGTTCCTTTCAGTGTACAGAATGGTGATGTGTGTCTCCATGACTTCTCAGGCAAACAACTTGTGTTTCAAGACAAGGATGATACTGGCAGCCAAGAAAGCCACATCTCACTCAGAAGGACTTCAAAGAGAGGAAGCCTAAATTCAATGGAAAAAATGTGATTTCCTTTTAAACAACACATTGTTTTACAGTGTGAAGTAGAGTTTTACTTAAACAGTTTTACATAATGTGAGCAGACCAAGAACTGATTTTATTTAATATATGGTTCTGGAACTTCAAGGCAGCCATGCAATGGATTGACAAGGACAATTAAAGGGGAAAAAAAAGGAAGCTACTATTTTTACAAGGTCTTGAATGTCAGATTACAGCTGGCACATTTCCGTTTTGATTCTCCATCAGAATGGGGGTTTTGAGGGTTTTTTTTACATCTAAACAAAAGTTTTGTTTAGACTTTTTTCATTACAATTAAGTTTATCTGGATATAATGCTTAGTAGTATTGTATAGATGTAGAAAATGCATTACAACTTGTGCATACAAACGATGTTAACTTTAAAAATGTTAGCTACACTGTCCTCAACTTTTTGTACATTGTAGTAGCAAACTCTGTAGTGATGTACATAAGCAGAAAAATATCAACCCTTAAGCATCTCAATGATACTTTTATATTTATTTCTTGTAATATAAATATTCCTATGTATAGAAAAATAATTGGTATTTTGTTTTTAACTTTTATTGTAAGTTCACATTTTTCTTTAGTTAATTAACAGAATGCTACAGAAGTTACTTTGTTCAGTAAGTGGAATCACTTACAGTGGTTTGAATACATTCACTAGCTGAAGAACTGTAAATAACAAACAGGATCTGTCTTGAACCTCTAGCAACCTTTTGGTGCACCACAGAGGGATAAAAACTGGATATAGTCCAAGCAGAGTGCCATGAATGAGGCAGTAATAAGTAAAGTAGCCAGAGGGCTATTAAATACAACTAAGTTATGCTGTGGCTTGAGTAAATCCATCAGAGTTTTTGACACTGATTTCAGCAGAGTCAGTTTTTGTCTTGAGTGGTGGTTCCAGAGATTAAGCACACTGCCATCGCTCATTTGCAATGATGAACGTAGAGAAGTTTGTGGCTTCTTGGGAAAAAAAATAGAAATAATAAATACCAGCTGCTATATTTAGTAGCTGAGAAATTGTTTGCTTCATTGTGTGGCTGTTTTTTAAGGGGCAGCTCTGGGGCTATTTTAATGAGTATTTCTGCTTGTGCTTTGGCCCTTGGTTAGAAAACAAATCCCGAAGCCCTTGCTCAGTAAGTGCTGAAGCAAAATGTCATTCCTCTTGTGATATTTGCCTGATAAAAGCTGGATTTTCACTCTTCATGCAAAGCAACTCAAAGCCTACACAATGTTGTGAAGATTTTTCCTGAACAGAAATTAGCCTGAGCCCTGGTTGTACCTCTTCCTTCTCACACAGGTGTGTGGCTATGGTCCACTGCTTTTTTAATCTGTGTTCTTGGGCAAAGGCTGGATGCTCCTGGAGCAAGAACTTGAACAAACTGGCACCTGACTGCAGAGTAAGAGACCCTGTAAAGGGGCATGTGTGAAGCAGATACTTGTTGAAGGGGAGTGAGGGCTTTGCTTTCCCAGAGGACTCAGCAGGGAGCCCTGGAAATACTCTTCTCAACAAAAATCATCAGCTTAAATGCCTCCTTTCTGGGGCTCTGTTGTAGTTCAGCAATTGAACCTCTTCAGTACTCAAACCCTCTTGTGGTTTTGTGGATAACACATGGGTTCTTTCGGTCACCTATGTCTAAGATTACTCTGAATATGCTTCTAATGTGAGAATTCAAAGTATTCGTTGCGTTTATCCACAAGGTTTTAGCTGCATGAAAGCCCACCTTGGAATGCTAGTAGCTGGAGTGCATTTCTGTGAATGCTTTTAACTATTTGGCTAATTGCCTTTGCAGTGTTTCTTGTAAATTTATTTAATGTTCCTATATTTATATTTTCAACTGTAAAAAAAATAAATTTGCAGCAAGTACAACACGTAAAATATATATAAACTTTGTCTTTTAGATAAATGTGTCGTTAATACTGGCCTGTATTACAGTTCTTCAGATTACATGAACTGCAATAACCTCTTGGAGAAAATGCTGACCTAGCTGTTACATTAATTGTCTCTCACATATTTTACCTTTCATGGTTCTAGATTTGGATTTTAGGAGAGAAAACTGTGGTAAGTCTGTCCAGCCAGTGCCTGTCCAAGTTTGCTGAAGCTCTCCCACAAGAATGCTTTAAGCCAAAGCACACAGCTGAGTTTGGCTTCAGTAGTTAAATTCCCTATGAAAACACATATTCCACTGTCACTGACCTGCTTGGAATCTTCCTCTTGTTTCTATTTTTTGCACACTATGTTAGGATTCTTTAAATAATTTTTATTTTACATATTCCTAAGGGTGGGGAGCCCTTTCTGACTTTGATACTTAAAAGCACGCACACATTGTAGCAAAATTTTGCACTCACACCAGCATATTATTGTAGCTTAGTAAATAATTAGCATCATTAAACTAGCCGAAAATGTGTTTTCGCGTTGGGTGTTATGGTATCCTTTGGGTACTCGGTCTGTTGGGCACTGCTAGGAGTTCAGCCACAGCACCCAGAGCTTGGTGAAAGCTGCAACCCCTTCCCAAAGCACAAAGTAAAACTGTGCGTCAACTCCTGGGTGCAAAGCTAACTCGGGATCATCTGTAATGAGGTTTTAAGCTTAGCCATAGATAAACAGCAACCTGCCGTGTACAGCTGGCACCACCTCGCTCAGCAAACCTGTTCCCTCAGTTGCAGGCAGTGTCTGTAAAAAGCAGTGCCCTGAAGCAAGGAGCTTGTGTGGAGTTCAGGGGCGTGAACTGGTCCATGTCTTGGGACAGCACAGCTCTGGCAGATGGAGATGGTGAACCCTGTCCCCTCCTGGTGGAACCTACAGCGTGTGGATGTCTGATGTTTGCTGAAGGAATTTGTCTCTTTTGAATGCTGTTTTCTCAACCATGGCTGTCAATTATATAGGCAATGAAGGCTGCACAGCAAGAAGTTAGCGTAGTAACTGTTAATGCTGCAATTTCAGGTGAGAAAAGTAAAACAATGGAAAAAAATCCTTTCTAAAATGTGAGTGAATCCCATACTTCCAGCTACTCTGCAACATCTGTTCAGTGCTTCAGCACCCGTCCACACTTAACACTCTTTTATTTCCTATTGCCAGGAGTACAGAGGGAAGGTGCTGAAGATTTTGCAATTGTACGTAGCAAGTTTGTGGTTTGTTAGCGTAAATCTCTTGGTTCTTTTTGCCTGGCATCCCTTATTCCTGCTCCTCCCTGCTGTTGGGGAACCAAGGGCAAATCAAGTCAGAAGCCTAGCTGCTCAGTGCCCCTCGGGAATGCCTGTGGGAATTGCAGGTTCGTTTCCTTCAGAAATCTTCCAAGTCTTGTTTCTTTGTTAAGTGGGAAAACCAAAGCTGGGGCTGGGGTGTGAAGACTTACCTGATTAAGTCTTGCGATTTTTTTTTCTTTTGTTTGTTTGTTTGGGTTTTTTGTTTTTGTTTTTCATTCGATGAAACCGACTTTGTTTTTAACAGATGCTGCCTTTTGACAAATGTTTTTGTCCCTTGACACCTCTACGGCCTCTGCCCCGCTCGGTCCTCAATCCCCCTCACCCCACGGTGCCCGGCGGTGCCGGCGGCAGGAGGCCGGGCCCGCCCCGCCCCGCCATGAGGGCGGGCTGGCCCTCCCGCCGCCGCCCAGGGAAGGGGGAGAGGCCTCCGCCGCCATCTCCGGCTGTCCCCGCCCCGATCGTGACGGGGAGGGGAGCGGGCGGGCCGGGCAGCCGGGCCGGCCGTGGGGCGATGCGGAGCCGCAGCAACTCGGGGGTGCGCCTGGACGGCTACGCCCGCCTGGTCCAGCGGACCATCCTCTGCCACCAGGTGAGCGCGGCCGCCGCTCCGGGGCGCCTGTTCGGGGCGGGAGGGCCCGGTGCGGTGGGGCTGTGACGGGGGGCGCGGGGGAGCTGCCGGGGCCGGTGACGGCGGGCTGGGTGCAGGAGGGGCACGGCGGGGCCGGGGGGAGAGCATCCCCCCTCCAGCCGGCGCACGGCCTCCTCCCCTCCGCATCTCCTGTGCCCGCCGGGAACGCCGAGGCGCTGCGGATCCGGGCAGTGCTCACTGCTGCTTGTGTACATGCACCTTGGAAAGCCTGTGGAAAATACAGCGAGCCTGAGCTTGCAGATAGTAATACTGTATAATAGTAGTAATGTGTTCGTAGCCATCCCCTCCCACTGAGGGATATATCTCATTGTTGTCTTCAGCATCCTCACGAGGAGGAGGGACTGGTTCCAATCTCTTCACGCTTGTGAACTGTGACAGGACTTGAGGAAACGATATGAAGCTGAGTCAGGGGAGGTTTAGGCTGGATATCAGGAAAAGGTTTTTCACCCAAAGGGTGCTTGGGCACTGGAGCAGGCTCCTCGGGGAAGTGGCCACAGCACCAAGCCTGACAGAGTTCAAGAAGCGTTTTGACAACGCTCTTAGGCACATGGTGTGTGATGTGATTCTTGCGTGTCCTGCACAGGGCCAGGACTTTTGGACTCGATGATCGAGATGATTCCCTCCCAACTCAGTATGTTCTGTGATTCTGTGTTATGATACACACCCATCCGCTGCACACTATACACACTACATATATATATATGTATATATATATATTTATATATATATATATATATGTACATGCCCACACCACCATTAAGCCCTGGTAACTTAAGAGCTCTGAGCAGGGCCTTTGGGCCGTGTCTGTCAGCAGAGCTCGGTGTGGATCCGGGACAGCGCAGGGCCCCCTGTGTGCTCCCTGTGTGCTCCCTGTGTGCTTCCAGTGGCACGTGTGTGCGGCGGGGCACGTCCCAGAGATTCCAGTCTCTTCTCCCTCTGTTAACGCTGCTGGGGCTCTGGCTCGTCAGGCAGGGCTGCCTGCACATGTGAGCAGTGAAAGAGCGAAGATAGCGGGGGTGGTTGGGGCAGGCTGTTACTCACTCTGTGCCCTTGGTCAGCGCAGTGCTCTCTGCTTTGTGTGCTCCCTTCACCCAGGCCGGCTCTGAGGACTCACAGTGTGCTCAGCAGTGTCATGCCTCGGTTATAATAGTCCAGTAAGTAAAGATGAGAGCAACAGAGTTACTTGCACAAATCAGTTACCAAATATACTTTGTTGCTGAGAGTTTCAAGAAATTGGAAAGCAGTGAAAGAAGAGGGCAGGACTGAAATCTTCCGAGATCAATAAAATTTTTGTCACTGTGCCCAGATGCTGTTCTGGGCCCAGGGTCCAGACACCTGTGAATTGGTGTTTGTGTACTTTTTATTGTGAACTCTTGTATTTGTAAACAAATACAAGTACATCTGGAACATAAGTGGTCTGAAGAGATAATTTCGCTGTGCAAGGGTGCAGGAGATGCTTAGGATGACCGTGGGCAAATCACTTTGGCTTCCAGTACCTGCCTTGCTTTCCACATTTACAAGATGAGAATAGTGATAACAGCCTTCATTTAGAAGAGAGATGGAGCCTCTGAGATTGAAAGCTCAAACATGCCCCATGAAAGCTGAGCCTTAATGTTATTAATATTTAACAATAGTAAAAAGGGGTAACTAAATGGTAATACAGGAGTGACCCAGAATTTTTAATTCCTAGTTACAGTGCCAGGATAAGTGTTGGTGACTGTGTATTGCCTTTTCTACTAAGAGCTTAATGTCTGGGAGACTTCAGAGGTGGGAAAAGAGAGGTTTTCTTCTGTATGTGGAAAGCAAGCCACAGGCTGGAAGCAAGGCAGAGGGACAGTGATATCACAAGAGGGCCCAGAGAGATGCTCAAGGCATGTTTCTAGATTTTTTTTTCTGTATCTATGCCCTTTATGGTTTTTCACTGCAATAGATTGAAAATGTTGTGCTCAGCTGAGTGAAGAGATGCAGTGCTTGCTTGGGCAAGTTAGGATGGTTGTCTTTGGGCCACATGCAATCCTGACTTCTTTGGGAGCAGAATAATCTGTGGCTGGATGGGCTGGGCTGCTGCATCACTGCCATTGGAACCTTCTTGGTTCCAGGGAGGGGGATTTTAGCCATTAGTTTGCCCAGGAGCAGCCTGGCAGGAGAGCCACAAGGCATTTAAATGCTTGTGAGGTGTCTCCACTCAGCACAGGGGTGATGTGTGGCTGGGACCCTGTACCTCACACCCACAAGCTGCCGGAGTGCAGACCCAGCTCACCAGCTGGTGTGCTGTGATGGAGGGCAGTGACACGCTCAGCTTTGTAGGGGTGAAGCAAGGACAACACGTAGTGTGCTCAGAACATCTTGCTTTGATAAGGTGTTTAATACACCAGGAGTCAGGTTTCTCAGAAGCAGCAGTTGATCTTGTGTTCATTTCAGTCCCTCTAAATTGATGTGATTTTAGAGGTAATTTTTAATTCAGAGTATACATATGTGCTACCAGGCAGATGTGTCCAAAGCACAGGTCCGGACCCTGCACCAGGGTTGACAGTTTTTCGTGTGCAGAACCTTGCGGGATGGGGTCAGTAGCAAAGTTGTTCTTGTTTTGCAGATGCTGCATTCTGCTGATCAGTCTGTGCACCATGCACAGTGATAGGTCCTGTTAAAGGTTGTTCAAGGAGGCTAAGACCAGATAGCTGGCTCCTGTCTGTGTGGGATCTGCCGGCAGTTCCATGTGCCCCCAGGGACAGGGGGCAGAGGGATGCCTCGGTGCTGTAGCGGAGCAGGCACTGAAGAGCACCACCAGAAGGATGTTCTCAGCTGCTTAATTGAATGAGATAAGAAAAAATGTGAATCTTAAGATATGTCCATAAAATAGTAAAACTTAACATCTGTGTACTTTTTAAATATTGGTACAGTACTATAAGTGCAAAGCATATGGAACTGATAAGGAAAGCACATCTGTCATACTTTTATGAGTAAGCCCAGCTGTGTTACATCTGGTTTCACACAAGCAAGCTTTCTGCAGGCTTTGCTAGAGCTTACATCAGTTTTCACCTGACAGATCAATGAGACAGGTGCAAATTAAATAGATTTTTAGCAAGATGACAAATGTGGGCTTATTTGCTTTGTTGATCTGGTTAGAAGCCCATTGGTTTTGTGCCTGTACTGCTGTTCTTATTAGTACCTGATGCCCTGTAGGAACAGGTGTGTTTTGTGGTTTGGGTTGCTCGGGGTTTTTTTTGACTCCAGATTAAGAGATAGATTTAAAAATAGGATTGGACATGATACAACAGTTTAAAGTCTTAGTCCAGCAATCAGCTTTCTGTTGCAGCACTCAGCTGGCAGCCCATGGGTGCTGGTAAAATTCTTTGCTCTGTGGATCTCTATGTGCAGTGTGATTTGCAGGATGAGACCTGCTAGTCCAATTAGTAATCACTGCATAGATGTAATGCTCTGGAGTACTAGTTGAGCTAAAATCCCTTTGACATCTGTGGGATTAAGTGCACTCAGTGTTCCTTTGAGCTCTTTAGCACCTTGTAAGTGCTGTAGTTTTCATATGGTGTCAGCAGGTAACAGAAGAAAATAATTGTAGTTTTTAAGAGTAAACACTTTCTAAAAAATCCATAACAAAACCACTTAAAATATTAATTCATATATTATGTTATTCTGCTAACAGTCTGAATATGCATAAAGAAAGACATAATGTCTTGTCAGTCCATGAGAACCAGCCCCAGTGTGCCCCAAAAGCTGCGACCGTCTTGTAGAGGAACCAGAGGTTCTGAAATGGTGATAGCTGCCCTTGGATGTGTTTAATACAGCCTCCTGAAGGTAGGCAGGTCCCTCCCTGGGCTGAAAAGTCTTTTAAAATCTTGCATGGGCCATTTTTCTGGGATTTCCATTTTGGTACCCAGATACTTTTTTATTTTTCAACTGGAAGGCAGCCCAGCATTATAGAGTGGGGAAAAATAAACCAAAATGATCATTTCACAGACAGCAAAGTGACCTCTATCAAGCCAGGGCTGCAGGTGCATAGACATTTGTTGTCCTGCATGGGAGGAAGGGAACCAAAGTGCTCTAAAAATGCAGGGAATATGCTGTCTGCCTTTTCAGATCCTGGATTTTGTCATGTGGGCACAGTGCTGAGCTGAGACCGAGGTTTCCTTGTTTGCTTGCACACTTGTTCTTCTGTTACTCCTTGCCTTGACTTTTCAAGATCAAAATGACATTTTTTAAGCTGTTTGCATTCCTATGTGCTACTTTCCCCATCAAACAGGTGAGTAGGGGGTCCTTTAGTTGTTACTTGGTTTGTGGAGACCGTGCTGACAAGGGACTGTTTCAGCAGAGCCACGTCTCTACCATCAGGGAGTCACTAAGTGCTGCTGTATTTAGACCATAACAATAGGGCAGACTGTCATGTCTGTCAGGCTGTCACCCCTGTGGTGTTCAGTGGTCACACGCAAAGCCCAGGAAATTGTAACTGAAGCTCCTCCCCCTCAAACTGGCTTCTTAAAAATAACCGTGGAAGGAGCTGAGTGAACAGTGTGTGGGAGAAATGACAGATTAGTGTATGTATGTATTCTTTTAAATTTTGCTCTTCTTTATTATTGTAATCTTTGCCCCTTGTCACGTTAGCCCTGGCAACTGGTCTTCATTCACTGAAATTTTCTGTAAAGGCTTGATTTGATTGAAACATCAATCGACCTTTTCCTTCTTTGCCTCATTTTTTTGTTAGTGAAGAACTACAGCCAAGAAAGACAGTCTTAAAAATTATGGATAGTGAAGTGATGGGAATCAGTGATGCAATGAAAAATTTAATGGAGTATTTGGGATGCAGGAGACTACTCAGTGTGCTGCTTTTCAACACCTTCAGAATTTGTCTTTCTGTACATTATCTGAAGGAGAATGTAAAAAGGCTTTGCATGCATTCATTTAGCTGTCATAAACCCAGCAGGCAGATATACAGAAATACTTTTTTAATTTCCTAGAAGATAAGTTGTGGGTTTTTTTTTTACTTCCTCAAGATTATGTCAGAGACCAGATGCATACAGAAGAATATATTCCAGGCTGAATTTTTAATGTTGACTTGGTACCCTCTTTTCCTCACAAATATCTAAAATTTAAATTCCTATTTCCTCAATGTATTTAGAATTTCACTCAGTTACTTAGCTAAGAGTTCTGTGTAGATGAGAATGCCCAGCTGGATGCTATAAATTTTACATCCCGAAGTGTTCAAATGAATGACACATTTCACTTCCAAGAGTTTAGGAAAGAAAGATGAGACCTCACTTCTATTGTGAGATTGTGAGAAGCCACAGTGTGCAATCAGCATGAAATCATGTTTGTTTTGTTACCCTTTAATAGAAAAGAAGTGGTGCTTCCTAATGGATGGGACTTTGGGTAGTGATGTTTGTTCTTTATTCCTTCTGCCGTGGTTAGAATCCAGTCACGGGGCTGCTTTCAGCTGGTGCTGACCATAAAGATGCCTGGGTTCGGGACAACATCTACAGCATCCTGGCTGTGTGGGGGCTGGGAATGGCCTATCGGAAGAATGCAGACCGGGACGAGGATAAGGCCAAAGCCTACGAACTCGAGCAGGTTTGTCAGAGTTTGGTATAAACCAGTTATAAATGCAAACAGAACAAAAACGTGTAGGAGTCAAACTTTCATCCATTGGCCAGTTGTTGAAAATTAGGCTTCTGTTTTTGTGAGATTTTAGGCTGAATTAGGCTGAGAGATTTTGTGCCTAGATTTACAAGCCTGTCTCTGATTAAACCTTGAGGTCCCTCATGAGTTATATTGTACAGCAGAAAATCAGGCCTAGGTTGCTTGGATCCTATGGTAGCAAACTACCTGCCAGACCATTCTTCCCTGTAAGGATGAGCATGCCATTTAAAGGAGCCGTCTTTGGAACGTGCACTTGTGTCGTCTCGTGGAGGTCGTACAAGGTGTATAGATGTGTTTGATCAATCCAGAGAAGGTAACAATCTCCAAACTGGTAAGACTCGTACTGGAGAGTTGGAAGGGAAGGTAACTCACACAGTAATTTCTTTACTTGCGGCTGGGAAAGTGGGTGTTAAAAATGAGAGTGCAGAGATGGGTTGAATGGCAAGTGAGTGACTGTTGGTGTCAGTGTCCTGCTGTCACTTTGAAGTCACTGGATAAATTTCTTGCTGACATACCCTGCTCAAACCAGGGAGGTCTGTGGTGACAGAATAACCTTGACTCTGCATGATCATATTTTGAGGCTATAGCTTTTGGGTAAAAAGATGGGATTGATTTCTTTATTTAAGGCAAAATCTTGTACTTCTCTACATTCACACTTATGGCCCTTTCTTAACACCAGTCACCTGCCTTCTGTTGCGCTGTATAAGGAATGGAAGGAGCTTTACAGGTCTTCCAGTCGTGTCAATGTCTTGCAGTCACCTAGCAGTGTTCCCTGGATCTGTCACTGTAAAAATCATTATTATTATAAGACACAGCATTCATATTATTTGCTTAGCTGGATAGAAGGACCACAGAGAGGGCCTTTGGGAAAAGATTTGTTTTTCTAGGTAGGGATGTAGGAATAAAAATAATTTTTAAAAAAGCATGTAGAGCATTTTGGGCAAATATCACCCCTTTTTTTACCTTTGGCAGGACATTAGTAGAGGGTGGGATCTTTATCACTTTCGAATGTTGTTTGTAACAGCTGATGAGGCCGACCATGTGAGGGTGTCACTGATGTGTTTTGTTCCTGCAGAATGTGGTGAAGCTGATGCGGGGACTCTTGCAGTGCATGATGAGACAGGTAATGTCATAGGTATGAGTTGAATTAGTATGTATTGTATTTACAAAGCATTTCACTGAAGCATATATTTGTTGTGTCTTCTGTAGAGTGACTGTTTTTGCATGTGTGTAGATGGTGGTGTGAGGAATCTTTTTAAAACTGTTGAGCAAAACTCTGCTCTTGCTTGCACTTTTTTGAGATTGTGCTTGTAGCAAATCAAAGTATTTTGCCTTTGCAAACTGATTTTCACCAAGATGCACACCTGTAGTTTAGATCTGAACTCAAAAAGGTAATTTCATCTTATTCTTTCCTGTAGAAATGTGTATGTAACTGGAGTCTGCGGTCAGAGTTGTGTTAAAGCACTCTGATCAATCAAAACACACTGAAGTGAGGTAACAGGAATTAGAACCTCAAGTTTCTCCTCACCTAAGAAAAGTTGTTGATTTTGAAATAGTTCTTCTGAAACGTTTCAGCTTTGAGTTTTGTGTTGTTTTTTAGGTAGATAAGGTAGAGCGGTTCAAACGCACACAGAGTACCAAAGACTGCCTCCATGCCAAGTATAACTCTGCAACTTGTGCCACAGTGGTTGGGGACGACCAATGGGGGCATCTGCAAGTGGATGCAACTTCCCTTTACCTGCTCTTCTTGGCACAGATGACTGCATCAGGTAAGCAGAACATGTTTTTTTGCTTTTTGTTGCAGTCTTTTTCTATTCCAGCTTTCATTTAAAAAGGAAAAATAAAGTAGTAACAAGCTTTAAAGATCTTTAAATAATTATTACTCAGAAGGAAGTAATGTTTCTTTGGAAAAGAGATAGGACTTACTTAGGATTTCATATTTATAGTAACTGGCAGTGTCTATTCCTTTAATGATTACTGGTATGCAAATACATGCATGAGTCATACCAGAGAAGTTTCATGTTTAAAGACAGTGTTCTGATGGACAACCAGGTTTCTTCAGAGAGTGGCAACATCAAATCAGGTGCCACTTTGTGCCATCTGTTCCTTTTCTTACTGGTGCAGTTTTACCTTGTGTTCCTCTCTACTGCACTCCTCATGTGAGGATAAGGATTTGTTTCCTTACATATTTTCTGCCCTTGGAGCCTCTTGAAGTTGACCCCTTCAGAGTGGGCACCTAGTTTTCCTAGACTTCCTCGATAGAGCACTAAGCAGGCAGAGGGGTGGGGAGCAGTGGGCATTGGTATGCACTGCTCTAAAGAGCCAGAGCTGACTCAGATGTGTCTGCTTCGTACCCACTGTCCGAGTGCCACCCCCACAGCAGTTCTTTGAAACCCTATGTATTGGTGGCATTTGAAGTATTTTGTCAGGAGCAAGTACTGAGGTTTACTGCCTGACCTGTTGAAATCAGTATGAGTTTTTCCTTTGATTTCTAAACAAAAGCATGAAACTTATTGAAGAGTAAATATTTCAGTTGTGATACAGTATAATTAATCCCTTCCCTTCTTTTAATCAGGGTTACGTATTATCTTCACCCTCGATGAAGTTACCTTTATTCAGAATCTTGTTTTTTACATAGAAGCTGCCTACAAAGTTGCTGTAAGTAGTTATTTATATGTAAATCATCTGAACACTGCTCAGGTGTGGGTGGAAAATTACTTATTGATGGAGAAGAAAAACAGGGACTTGCTTTTTCCATGAGAAGGTATCAGAACCTGTCAGTACTTTACACTGTGAGCAGGGTCTTTGGAGATGTTGGGAGGGCTATGGAGGATTTACTGCTGCGTGGGTGAGGTATACCTGTTCTGTCATAATAACAGAGGGTTTTTTAATTGATAATTAATAATATTTCCTGATGTCTAATTAAAATCTTGTGGGCCTTCCTAAAAAGAGCAGGATGGTAACAAGTGTTCTGGAAAGTGATGAGTTGAGGGGACACAGGGAGAAACATGCACAGGGGGAGGGATAAAGGGCTTTGTGTGTTCTATGAAGGCAGTGATTCATGACTGTATACCTGATCCTGCTGGGGTGTACTTTTATGTGCTGCTCTTTAAACATGAGCAGGGACTTTTTGGAAACTAAGAGCCCCTTTTTTTTTTTTCCTGAAGGCCAATTATAAGCTAATTTCATGGAGGAGTCTGGATTTGTTGTGGGGCAAGGGGGGGAAAGCACTGTGTTTATATATAATAATGCCTTTTTTTCTTGATGATGTTGTTGCAGGATTATGGAATTTGGGAACGTGGTGATAAGACAAACCAGGGCATCCCTGAACTGAATGCGAGCTCCGTAGGGATGGCCAAAGTGAGAATGTTTCCTGATACCTCCTTCGTGGCTGTTGTGTCGTGCTGACAAACCTGATGGCTCCCTTTGCTTAGTCTTCTTGGCCACTGCAGTAGTTAACTGATTGTATAAGAATTCTTGTTTGGGTGTGAGTGAGTATTTCTTAGCATAAAATCTTTGTGATAATGGCTCTCCTTAAAGGACCTCAGCACAGTTGCTCCAGGGATTGCAACTAGGGTACCAGATTCATTGAACTGTGAATCTAATAGATTCAGCAAGGTGCAGCCTCATAAAGTGGCCTCTGGTTTTCTTTCCCTCTTTCTTAATTCTCCAGCCCCAGTATTACATGAGATGTTTTCATGGTAAGATTAAATCAGATGCAAATTCTGGAAAACAGCAGACTATCAGTCTAAGAAATTCTTCACAAGTAATTCAGAAAGAAAAATAAATGAAGATGTACTTTAAAAAAAGTGGATATTTCTCATTCCCTCATAGCACGAGGTCATAGAGATACTAAAAGAAGTTCAGAAGGCCATAAATGTAAATGTGTAATCGACATCTACCTTTTCACTTGGTGTCTGGAGGACTGGCAGAAGACAAAGATCATTAAGGTCAAAGGTGTATTTGCATTTCAGCTGGGTTTGTTAGTTACCAAGACCTTGTGTGCATTGCAAGAGGAGAAACTGCTGGTCTTGGCTCGTCAGTTCAGTCGAACAGCAATGGGGCACTGTCTGTCAGGACAATTGTTCCTTAGATGTCCACTATGAGATCTTTTTACCCTGAACATTCTGGTGTGGTCTCTGTGTGACATCTGGACCTGTTGATGTTGAGATGATCTGCAGAACTCACTGCACAACTTCTCTTCTCTGTGGGTCTGAGTTCAACAGAAGTGCTGTTTCAGGTGGGAACTGGTTGGGGGCACAGTGAAGGCCCTGCTGCAGAAGCTGAGGTAGATACTGTTTGTTTTAAATGTACTTCAGGAGTTCTGTCCCATTCCTGCTTTGTGTGACTACCCGTGGCAAGAGCACAGCACAGAGTATATGCCTTTGAGTGGTTCTCAGAACCTTTTCTGCACCATTAAAACTGCCCCTGGTCCCAACTAGCAGTTCCTCCATGGGACTTTCTGCCACCATCAGAAACATCTGTTGCTGTAGTGCTGGTCTAGAGAGAGGGGCTCTGCAGAGGGAGTAAACCCATCTTTGTGTTGGAATAAGAAAAATATCCTTGCTCCTCTGCAGAGAGATAAGGAAAGCTGCCCTCTGTGATCCTTCCTTTGTCAGAGAAACTGCATGTCCATGAAGCTGCATGACAAAAACAGGCACAAGAGCAACAATTCAGTGTTACCACAACCCTATGAATATGCATTTCAGAGGAAGGCTCTGCTAGCCTGGCCCTGGCCATCCAGTCCTTTCTCTTTTGCTGCCACACTCCCTGTGTGGTGCTGCACACCCCAGTTCTTCAAAGCCAGCTTTTGGAGCCTGCTAGGTCAAAGGAGGAGTGTCCAAATTGAGTCAGTGTTTGGGCTGGTAGTGTCTTCACCAGGCAAAGGCACTACCACCAAGAGGTATGAAATGCAGTGACTGACCTGTTGGCTTGTAGCACTGTGTGCCTCAGCTGGCTGTGGGGAGATCAGACTCCTCATTTCTCTTCCGCTCGGGAAGTGACGGTATCAGAGAGGTGCTGCAGGTCTCTTCTCGAGGGGTCAGCCTTCACTAATTCTGGGTCTCCTTGAACAAGCCTTCCTCTTTGAGCAGCTCTTCAGGCAGGAGGAGAGAAAGGACACTGAATGGGGGTTATTTTGGAATGTAGGACAGGACAGCACATTTATTACTAAGTACTTCGCTGTTTAGGTGATGTCTCAGTGGAAGCCCAGCTCCCCATTGTTTTGCATTGCCTATAAATTGTAAGAAGGATCACCAGCTCACCAATCCTGTATCCAGCTAGTGGAAAGACAGAAATATTTACTTTTTTCTAAAATATCGCCAAGCTTCCCTTTAAAGATTAAAAATGTCTGTGGAGTGAACTTATGTCTTATACAATCTCCTTCAGAGGATAAGCACAGGTGCTACAGTGTATACTCAGTTTAAAAGATATCTAATAATTTTGGGTTGTGGTTTGGTTTTCTTTGAAGGCTGCTTTGGAAGCAATTGATGAACTAGATCTTTTTGGAGCCCACGGAGGACATAAATCAGTGATTCATGTTCTTCCTGATGAAGTAGAACATTGTCAGGTAAAAATTAGTCTGCTCTTTCCTTTGCTAGGGGAAAACCTAACCCTCTCCCTTTTGTTTTTAAATTAAATGTTGATTACCCGAACCAAGAACTCAGTGTAATACGGATGGGTTCAGGCTACGCTGTTCACCCTGTTCTAGTAGATCATGAGAAACTGAGTGGTGGGAAGCATTCTCATTCTAACTTGGTTAAAAATAACTATGCAGAGAGTTCTCTATCAGTTTGCAAATAATATAGTATGTTCCATTTACACTTGACATAGTCTTTTGAAGTATGTAAATTGTTTTATATCCATTTTTTCTTTTCTTGTTTTGCTCAGTCTATTCTATACTCCATGTTACCAAGGGCATCCACGTCAAAGGAGATAGATGCTGGCCTTCTCTCTATTATTTCTTACCCAGCTTTTGCAGTGGAGGATCTAAACCTTGTTAATGTAACCAAGAGTGAAATCATATCCAAACTGCAGGTAAGAATTTCCTTTATCTTTGTTTTGCAGAAAGAAAGAGAAACAGAACCTTTCTTTTAACCAAAAATTCTAATTAAACAAGGGTTTCCAGACTTCGTTCATCTGTGCCTGGAAGAGAGGAAACAAAATCCCTAAGTGACCCTTAAAACTCAGCACTTGTTGTGTTAGTCTGTGAGGAAGAACAGTATGTGTGATTCTCTGTAATTTTGTCTGTTTTTACCAGGGCCGCTACGGCTGCTGTCGCTTTCTCCGAGATGGTTACAAGACACCCAGAGAGGTACTTCTGATGTGCATTTTCAATAGGCATTAGGAAGAATTTTATCTCTCCTTTATAGACATACTTTGTCTTATTTACATGAAGGAGTAAAGTTCTCCATCACTGCTAAGACATCTCAGTGGCTTTGGAGGTAATCCAGGTATCCACCCTAGAAATTACAACATATAAAATGCAACATATCTGAAGGAGGCTGAAAACCATTTATTAAGGGCAAAATTTAATTAATAATTCTGTAAGAAATTAATCCTTAGATATGCTTATGGTGTCTAAGCAGAAGCGGTGTCCCTGCAGATTCCAAAGTATCTTTGTCCTGAGGCAGAGCCAAGATTACTTGGGTGACACTTAGATTCTGAGACTAGGAAGGGTCAGTTTGTCTAGGGAACCATTAAATGAGTTTGAGGCTGAATGTAAAACACTGAAGAGACTGCATGGAAACTACTTCTGGTGGGTTTATTGGTTTCTGGGTTTTAATTACTTGTACGAAATAGGCTACCATTATGATTGGAGTATGGGTGACTGATTTAGCACTGTGACTAAACAAGTGTGGTTGAATTTTTTAGGATCCAAGCAGGCTGCACTATGATCCTGCTGAGCTCAAGCTCTTTGAGAATATTGAATGTGAGTGGCCAGTATTCTGGACATACTTCCTAATTGATGGAATATTTAATGAGGACAAAATTCAGGTGAGAAAAGAGAAATTGCTTTCAAATTGCAAAGCCGTTTGCCCATGGTCTTTTGGAACTTTGCTCCGTGTTTATTTTGGGTATCAGTTGGATAGAGTGGAATAGTCTTCAGCCATTCTCGCCTTCTTGGGGAGTTCATGGCATGATACAGGCAGCAGGGTTGTGCACACTGGGGCCTTGTTGCCCTCTCCCTGCCAGGCTGAGTGGCTCTGTTAGCTGATGTGGTAAAACTGGGCTGAACAGGGTTTATATGCCTAGTTTTGTCCTGTCACCAACCTCGATGCCCCTTTCGCAATTACTTCAGGATGAGAGAAGCTTCTTTTCCCCAACCTCTGTGGCTTGGCTACTGAGAACAAGATTCATGCTACTTTAAGTCCTGTTGTACATTCAGAGAGGTTTGGGGTTGCCTTATGAGGAGCCATTTCATTTTTACTAATTCCATAAGTCACTTCATGCCATTGCTGTGTCAAGCACCCAGTGGTCAGGGCAGCTAAATTGATTATAGCCCTCCAAAGGTTATGGTGGCACCTGGAGAGTGCTGGAGAGTTAAAGAGCAGCAAGTAGCCAGGACTAAATGCATTCAGACCAGGACTTCTGTGGATTGGTGTCTTGGAAGAGGTAAAAAAAGTGTGTGATTTAAAATCACCAACTATGCAGAGGGACAGGAGATCGTTAAACTCCTTAAAAAATAAAATTACATCAGAAACAAAACAGAGAATTTCAGACCAAAACCCCTTTTTTCTGTACCAGATATTGCAAATCAAATGAAATACTTACTGACACTAGAAATGTAAAATATTTTCCTGAGCACAGTTAAAATATGTTTTTGCTGTGAAATGATGGAGAGAGAAATGGCGTTATTTCATGAGGGGGGAAATCAGAAAGTTTACTGAAACTTCAGTTTTGTCAATAAAACAGAACTTCATGAAGTAATCTCTAGAACTTAGGTGGATTATCTGGGACAGTATGTACCTGTTTGCTTTAATGTTGTGCAGACAGGCTGTGCTAGGGCATGATTAGGGCAATTACTCCTGGTTTCCACTATTTAAACATATCTGAATAAGTCACTGAGACACTCAGGTGAGTGTCTAGTCTTCCCCAGTTACTGCTGCTATTGTCAGCAGAAAGCTGACAATTTATACACCTCGCACTCTTATGGATATTGGCAGTCTGATGCCCATGTCCTGCATTGCAAATTTCATGTAGGATTTGTTGCCTAGTTCCTTTTACAGATTTTAATCTTTCTTTAAGGCGCTCTGTGGGTGGATTAACAAGTTTTGTTCCAGTGACTTCTTTATAGGGATATGTTAGAAGGTTTGTGCTGCAGCAGTGCATTACAGATTTAAGATGAGTGTTGAGGGTTTTGAGGCTGATAATATTGAGATGCTGGAACAGTCTCTGATAATTTGAACCCTGTTCTTCCATCAGTAAGTCATGATTCCCTCCCCCTCCCCCCCTCTTTTTTTATATATTTATGTGAATATTCATCAGAAAAGTATGGCTGGAACGTACTAAAACTTTAACTTTTTTGTTTTAGTTTTGCTGACTGGAATGTGAATTCTTACTCCTGTTTAAAAATATTTCCAGGTACAAGAGTACAGAGAGGCTCTGGAAGGAATACTTATTAGAGAGAAGAATGGATTAGTGCTAATGCCTGAGCTGTATGCAGTCCCTCCAGACAAGGTAATGTGAAAATGCAGCATCCAATTCAGTATGCAAAGTAGAGAGAGCAAGAGGAATGGTTTAATAGTTTTTCCTGTATCTGATAAATCTGAACCAGCAATGAGAAAAGACTACTGCATATGAAAACGTAAGAGACCTCTCACGGCTCCTGCTGAGAAATGGTCAACTTTAGGCTTCCACACTGTCACATTTCTTCCTTGGAAGTCTGAGTGTCTGTGGAAATATTAGAGCGGGTCTGAAATTTTACATGCTTATAGCAAGACACACATTTAAGAAGTGCTGATACTGACTTAGGGACTGAAGCTCAAAGAGGAAATAAAGCATAGACTGTCCTTCCTGTCTAGTCTATTGGTTGATTGTGCTGCTCTTTTCCAGAGCCTGTATGGGAGACAGAAACAGCCTTCAGATGGATTAGGGTGTGGGCTGGGATTTTTATTTGTTCGCTATGGGTATTTTCTTTTCCCCCATCTTTACTCTTACTGTTTATCTGATTCTCCCATTGTGACAGTGAAATTCAGATGAGTTAATGTGCTCTTCCATGCTATTTGCCTTTGTATCCCTCCCTGCCAGCTTCTTCTTCCACTCCAGACTTCTCAGCCCTCACTCACTGAGGGTGTGGAGCCTCCTGGGTTGGTCTGAGCTGGTCAGCCAACAGTTGATGTCTTACTTGCAGATATGAGATGGAAACTCTGAATTGCCTTCCTAGTGGGAACAAGTGTGTAAGAGTTTAGAACCACCTTCTGAATTTTGATATGATGATAATCATCTGGCAGACATGCCAAATAAACAGGGTGTATTTTGTCTATGTAAAGATGTAATGTAGGAGAGTTTTTCCCCCTGCCCTCAGTAGCTCTGTATACCTACTGCAAAATTAGGGCAGTTGTTTTTTTTCTAAATTATAAGTCTGCTCTTAATTTTCGCATTGGCCATCCTTAGTAACACAGGAAAGGTGGAATAGTTTTAATTTTTGGAAAACACCTTTGTTTCAGAAAGCTAGGTAGACATCAGTGCAGTTGAAGTGCCATCTTGGAAGGGATTGGGAAGCAGACACCCAGTTAGCTGTGAGCAGCTCAGAGGGAAGGCAGCAAAGGCATGGTGAGGAGAAAGTGGAAGAGATAATACCAAAGCTATAATTGCATGCAGAGTCCCTATTCATCCTCCAGCTTTGAAGGGTGGGTGGAGTACAAAAAGGAACCATAGTTCCAATGTCAGAAAATGTGCAGCCTTAAAAGTAAAACCAAGAGTTGTCTAAGTCAGTAATAATGGCAGGTTAGCAAGGGTAGATGGTAGACCATATGTTTCAAATACTTATATGTTACCAATTGTTATTCCCAACTTCAGGGTAATTTTTCTTGCTTATGTATTTGTTTTCAGGTGGATGAAGAGTATGAAAATCCTCACTCAGTGGATCGTGTCCCAGTGGGAAAGTTGCCACATCTTTGGGGCCAATCATTGTATGTCCTGAGCTGCCTGTTAGCAGAGGTAATTGTTTCTTGTACAGTAGGTAAGCTTGTATTTCATTTTGTTTGAGATGGCTTGAGCTTTCAGTACAATTTGGTTGTCAGATAGGGAACAATGTGTTTTCCAGTAGAAACATATACATGAGCCATGAAAGGGTGACTGAGTGACTGAGATTTTAGGAGCTTTTTTTTTTTTTTTTTTCTTGATATATATGTATAGACATGCAATTGTCTGTTTCTAATCAAGCTGAATAAGTTGTCAGATGGACTGGATTTAGGGTTAGGATAGAGGACTATACCAAGGCAAGGCTGACTTGGCTGTTCCAGAGCCAGGATTTTGTGCTGTTTCAGCTCCACTAGGCTATGCCTTACTCTGTGGCATAACGTGTCTACGGAGTTCTCCCGTATCAGCCAGACTAGTTAAAGGAACCACAGAATGTCTCTGTGGAGCTATAAAAAAAATCACTAGCCTGGCAAAATTGTGTTGTCAGTTGCTACAACTCTAAAATAGGAAATCTGAATATTCAGATTGTGGCAGAAACATTTTCTTGCTGTTCCAAAAAATAGTGCATCCATTGTTTTTATTAAATGTACTCATTGGTGGCCAGGGTAGACAAATCAGGCCTTAAGTCCTGCTGTACTGAAAAAATACTTTGAAAATTGGTTAAGATTTGTTCTAGATATCAGAAACCTTTTGCTTAAATGCTATTTGTTTCCTTTCTTTTATCGTTTGCATTTATTCTAGGGATTTCTTGCTGCAGGTGAAATTGATCCCCTAAACAGGAGATTTTCTACGGGATTTAAACCTGATGTTGTGGTACAAGGTGAAGGAGTTTTTTGAACATTCTGGGTGAATTGAATTGTGTGGTGACAAAGTCCCCAAGTAGAGGAGAGAGAAAGATATGTTAAAAATAAGTGGATTTTTGCTTGGGACACAGATGCTGTGAAGAAACTGTGAAACAGAGAAAGGGGTTTAACACACTTCTTTAAAAAAATACTTGCTAAAATTTTAAGACTTGTCAGGGACTGGAGAGTGGAAAACTTAATCTTATAGTGAAAAGGAGAATCTTGGTGGATTCTAGAAAAAAAAAAAAGCAGGACTGACTGGAGGTGGATCAGTTTAATTAGGTTTCTGTGCAGCCCCTTTCTCGGAGGAGCCAGAAAGCACTGGGTGGGGAGAATCCCTGTCCACAGAGGCAGCCAAAAGCCAGCCCTAAGTCTGGCTCCTCACCTCTGTGGACAGAGGCTTCTTCAGTTAGTGCAAGAACAGGCAAAACCAGAAAATTAAGATGAGGGCAAACACCAGCTGATCAGGTCTTTAAGACTTTTCAAGGGCTTGTACTGCTCTGAAAGACAAACCAGCTTGTTTATCAGGAGCAGCATTTATCAGTGATACTGTGACCTGGGCTGGTGCTTGTTTATGCCCTGTTGGTATCTCGTGAGTATAGCATTTTGTTATTTTGAAGTGCTCAATTTCCAGTAGAAATAGAAGTGCTGGATTATTTTTAGCATTCTTTGACAGTTATTCACAATACAAAGAACAATACTGAATTTTTAGTCCCAAACTAATAAACCACCTATCATGGACGAAACGTCAAGTGGGACAAGAGATGGATTCAGGGCCTGGATTGTATATTCCACTGAATTGGGGAATTTTTTTTCTCCTTACCTCTGCCGTTTTATAATGTCTCTGTAACATTTATTGCTATACAAGTAACAGCACCTGTTCCCCAGGGACTTGGCTGTATTGTTACTTTGTGCTGTGTTAAAACCACAAAGGTTTTCGAGTTGTGTTTCCCCTTGTTCTGTGGGGTAAAAGCCTTAATTGCTAAAAGCTACTGCATGATCCAAACTGGTGGAACTGAAAGAAATAAGAGCAAACTGATAAAGTCTCAAAGAATGTGGTGTAACTTCAGCAAGTCTGATCCTGCCTTGAGCAGGAGGTTTGAGCAGAGACCTCATGAGGACTCTTCCAACTTGAATTACCGTGTGGTTCAAAGTGGACAGGAATAGCAAGAAATATGGAGAAGCAGAAAATCAAAGTCTGTCTGACTCCCTCTTGCAATCCCTTTTGATCTCACAGGCTCATAAATTAAGAAATAAGGCCTTTGTGCCTTTTTAGTTAAGTACATGCATTAGTTGAGAGGTGACAGTAGAGATACTCAATTAAAAAGGGTAGAACGTTTTTTCTTAGTACTGTTTTTGTTTTCTGTTATGCAGTAACTGTTTTAGCAGAATCTAATCATATTAAGAACCTCTTGCAAGACCGTGGATTCAATGTCCAGAGCATTGCTGATATCCATCCCCTCAGAGTACAGCCAGCTCGCATCCTGAGTAACCTCTACACCATGCTGGGTAAGTATGGGAACATGGAAGCCTCTCCACTGCTGTGCAAGGTCTTATTTTAAGGGTCACAATTTGTTTTTTGTTTTTCTTGCTTCGCACTCTCTCAGTTTCTTTAATTTAATTTCTTTTATTTAAATCAGTTTCTTTGATCTAAAGAAAAATGTGCTTGTGTGAAGAAGTTTAACAAACTTAGAACTTCTGCTTTAAATAAGGGACTCAAACAGGAAAAAAAATTGCCTCATTAGAAACAGTGGTGAAAGTACCAGTTGGAGTAAGTGAAAGTACCAGTTCTTGCCTTTGGAGTTAGGCAAGAACTGACTCTTCTTTTGTCCTCCAGAAACTACTTCAACAGAGAAACTGCCTTTAGAAAAAATGCCTGGAAAATAATGGAAAAAAAAAATCAAATGTTTCTCCTTTCAGAAGTCAGAGCATTTCTGTTTTAAGTCTGGAAAATGGGCAGTATTACTGCCATTACTCCCAGCAGGCAGCCTGTGAAGTTTTCTGTTCCAAATCAGGGAAGCTGTGCTGCTGCTATCAAAGCATCTTTGGGCTTGCTAAAGGTTCTTGCTAAAGTTCCTTCCAACCCTGAGCTGAGTTGAGCTGCTGAAGCTCTCTCTCTCAGTTGCAAACCCAGAAGCCTTTAGGGTTTTTCTAAGCTCAGGACTGGAAGTACGTTCCAGTTCCTCAGCAGGGGCCCTCGAGTCTTGTTTTTCAGAGCCTGAGAGCCGAATTAAATGAAAGCCCCAAAACTCCAAATGGTTCCAGTTGTTGAAAATATTTTGATAGCTGTTACTTGATAATCTGTGCTGGAATTATTTGGGTCTCGGTGGAAAATTTGTTACATGTATTCCTAATTGAATTTAGTTTTACTTCTTCAGGCATGCCAGCAACTCATGACTCAAAACTGTGGATGTTATTACAAAGTAAAAATTGAGGTGAAATGAATCAGCATTGGTAGGTTCCTTTACAGTGTGGACAAGGGGAGCACTATTGTGCTTCTTTATCAGTCTTCAGCATGTTTCCATGGCAATTTGGTTACAGATAATGCTGGGAGAAGTAAGTGGCTGCTCACTGGATGAATATCTTTTTGTTGTTGCAGCCATTTTCGGTTTGTGGGGTTTTTTTTTCATTTAATAGGAAGCTCACTTTGGAAGCATCCAAAGTAATGGGGCCTTCAAATAAGTTTCAGAAACTATGCCCTTTACACAGAGAAAGGAAATTGTATATGCCACTTTTGGGAAAGAATCTGTCTCTTTATCACCTTTATCACAGAGTTCTTTAAAAAAAATGAAACATTTGCGGGGCTTTGCTGAAGCTTATATTTATTTCATTATGATTCATAATAGCTTTCTTTCAGTAATGGGGGGTTGTGAGTAGGATGATGTGGCACACTGATACATTATTTTTAACAGTGACTTCTTTGGGAATGTTCACAGTGGTATTTTTTCAGGAACAGGGTTGTTTGGCTCATATTCCTTGTCAGACAGATTCAAGTCAGCTCCTGTCTGCTGGTGCAAAGGTTGTAGTGCAGATCATTTGCTAATAAGCTCTACTGGGAAAAGTGGAGCTTATTAGCCTGATGAAGATCTGTGTTTGTATTTGGATGTACTTTGAATGTTGATTTAGCCTTCTTCAGGCAAGAATTTTTAAGCTTCAATAGTGAAAGCTCTGCAATTTCTGTGGCATGTTGATGGCCTGGTTTTTGTAACGTCACACCTCCTGTTCTTGATGGGGAACCTTTGAGTGCTGGGCAATGACTATAATTATAAGATCTGATCCCGTGGTCATTGGAGCCAAAATTTGGATTATTTAATCATGCCTTTGAAGGCCTCTGGCTGTTTTATTGGTGGTTCCTACAAAACCGACCGGTGTGTAGCATCTCACTCTGTTACCTGCCTTCTGCCTTGCTGGTATTAGTGAAGTACATTTTGCTGTCTAAAATGGTTATTTTGGAAAACCACACAGCAAATGCCAGCTGAGACCTTTTTTCTTTCTCTTTTCTTTCCAGGCCGGAATAAGAACATGAAATTAAGTGGACGGCCACACCGACACATTGGAGTGTTAGGCACCTCCAAGCTGTACATGATAAGAAATCAAATATTTGCTTTTACCCCACAGGTGAGCATGTAAAGCTGGCAGGAAAATCACTCCTTACTTAATGGCAAATCATTAGTGAAGCACTTTGCTTTTATGTGCTGTCACTGTGCTTTAGCTGGAACAGGGCTGATGCAGCAGATGTGCTTTTCTTTGCAGGGTTTTTAAGAGTGATGGATAATCAGCATGGTAGAACTGCTCATAAATCTCTCTTCTGTCCTACAGAGGCTGGCTTTTTTGGCTTCTGGCTTAGGAGAACACAGAAAATCAATAGTACAGAGTTGTTACTGATCTCTGCCCAAACCAGCGTTCTAGCTAATGAAATAGTTTCTGCAGAAATACATCCCCTAATATATCTTTCTATTGATTGCTTTAATGAAAAATTCAGCACCACATAAGCGTACAAGTGCTATAACCCCCAAGTGATGAAGGTATGATCTTTTCATTATATTGTTAAAAGGGTCAATAGTGCTGAGAAAGGGATATTCTGTCTCGTTTTCACTTAAAGTGTATTTTTTCAGTGCAGCTGGAAGTTTGGATCCTCACAGAATCAGTGGCTCTTATTTTTACATTTAATGAAATACAACATACTTACTCCAGTAGAATTACTCTAGCAGCTGATACTAGAAGGCCAGTCACCTGCTCCAAGCATGTACAACTGGAGCAGGATAAAGAATATTTCCACCCTTCTAAATAGATGTTTGACTAATGTAGTATTTAAACTCCAGTGGAAGACATTCAGTGGACTCTGTAAAATGCTTCTGTAGTCCTTTATAATGCCCAAAAATCACTTGATCACAAGCAGCTTTACAACATTTGCTGTGTTACTCTCCTAAATCAATTTTCACTTTTGCAATTAACGGAAAAATTCCTTAGAGACATGATTTTGTTCAAAATACTTTTTCATTCACATCTTACTTTGTAAGTAGGACCCAATATTCCAGCTGAAGTCTTTCAATGTATCAAGTACAGACATACTTATCAGTACATTCCAAAATTGCATTTATCTTTACATTTGCAACACAGTGACAGTTCCTGCTTATTCCATGTTTGACTAAAACCTCCATAACATTTTACACTGTACTTTGTAGCCAGATATTTCCCCCTGAGGGTTTTTTTTTTTTGAGGAGGATAAGAGTTAATGTTTAATGTCACTTTCCTAAGACCAGCAGTTAAGTCATCTTATTGATCTTGACTAGTGTCCACAAAGTCTGTGGTTTTGTCATTTGTATTTCATTCTCTTTTCCAGTGAAAACATTGATTAGGTGTGGGGCAAGGCTGACTCCATTCAGATACACTGTCATTCTGAGAAAATGGTTAAGAACTATCTTCTGAGAACAATTTTAAAAGTAATTCTGCTTTCTCGGATATTTCTTCTTCAGCTCAGTATTGCGAAAATTTGCAAAAGTTGAGATATCAGCCATTTTCTTATAGTTACCATCTGATTGCTCCAAAGAAGGGAATTGGACTAATTTGCTGAGATTGGGTTTTGGCTATGTTGCTTTATCATTTTGTAATTATCTTGGCTGTCTCAAATTGGCTTTGTTTTCCTGTGCTTTCAGGCACTGGAATTGGCCTTATTTTTAAAATGGCTCTTCCACAAGCAGTGTGTTTTCTTCTCTATGGATTTCTGGGACTTGTTCTTCCTGAATTACCAAAGCAAACTGCGAGTGGCTCAAGGATTGTTTTGGCTAGTTCTTAATTCCTTCTATGAAGTAATTTCTCTGGACTTTGCCAGCCTGAATTTACGTGCTCTTTACGTGCTTACCGCTCCCCAAGGCTTATGGGCTTCCTTAACTTTTGTTGTGGCTGCTTTGACATACTTTCCATTATTTGTCCAGCTTTTTTGTTTCCAGGTCCTGAAGAAGCCATATTAGTCTTTTACTGTGGTTCTTGGCTTTCTGCTGTAAGTGGGAACAGCACACTTTGCCTCTGTACATTTAATGTCCTTTTTTCTCACAGTAAATGCCATCTTTTCTGTGTTCTGCTTGACTTTAGGATTGTTCCCAAGAGACATACAGTTATTGGCTCCCAGTCCCCAGTGTGCCCTTAAACCTGTTTATTGTTTTTGTTCCTATTGTTAGCTTTTTTTACCATGGTTAGAGTACTCCCATCTTCCAGATCACAGGTTAGTATAATTCAGCATTGGGAAGATTCTGCTTCATGGATGTGATTGCCTACTTTTTGTTTGTATGGCTTACTTTGATGGTCAGTCTACAAGTGTAGAAAAATGGACTCTTGCACATGAATGGATTTCTTTTTTCACAGTCTCAGGCCTTGTTTGGTTAATTCATGCCATTTGTGTTGTGGTCAGGAGTAGCTCATATGGCTTTTGTGACCAATTTAAGAGGGGAAATAGAAAAAATAAGGAAAGCACTGACAACTACTCCTATGTCATATTTTTCTCTTCTTTAGTTTACTGACCAGCATCACTTCTATCTGGCTCTAGACAATCAGATGATTGTGGAGATGCTCAAGACAGAGCTGGCTTACCTCACTTCTTGTTGGAGGATGACAGGGAGACCAACCCTGACGTTTCCCATCACTCATACAATGCTTGGTAAACCTAATTTTCTCTGTCTCTCAAGCAGAGTATATTACTGTAGGGGAATAGGATGGACGTCAGTTTGAGAGGAGAAAGGTGGCATGACTTCTAACATCAGAAGTACAGTTTCATTTTTTCCATGTGTGTGCTGAATTTGGATGACATGGTAGTATTTCATTTTGTTTTTACCTCCCTTTATATCCTTGCATCACCCCATCATCTCCATACTATTTCTATCTAAAGAAGTTTCATAGGAATCAATCCCTTTGGAACTTTTCATGAGTGGGTTTATTGTTGTCTTTAGAACTTGTCTAAGGGTTGTGTTTTGTTTGCATATTTGTTTAGGATTTTTAAATAAGCTAGTATTGATAGCAGTTGGATTCTCTTTTACATTTGTCTGATTTAAGTTGTGGAGAGCACCCAGTAATTAACCTTGTTCGGACATGGTAGTTTTAGAATGTGTTGATAACTCTTTCATTTTTCTTTTTTAGTTGATGATGGCACTGACATTCATCCAGCAGTTCTTGCCACAATAAGAAAATTAGAGGATGGTTATTTTGGAGGTGCAAGGTAATGTCAGAACCCCCAGATTATTATCTCCATGATTTTTAAAATTAAATCCTATAAAAGTGTCAGTTTTGAACTTGTCATAGTGTGCAGACCTTAGAACTCTGCAGAGAAGGAGGTTTCAGCTTTAATTGTTATATGGCAATCAGATGGTAGCTGGACCTCAGATGCAGTGGAAAAGATTTGTCTCCCAAAAGGTGTGCCAAATCTCAATGCCATCAGTGGATAAGGAAAATGATTGCCAAACCTGTGGAAATACAAAATCTTGGTCTTGGCTGGGCTTCTGTTATTAAGAAGTAAATTATTTTCACAGTTATTTGACATAATTTTAACAAAAATTGCATGTAGTAGTAGTAGTAGTCTTAGGTGTTCTATTCATCTACATATAAAATATAATGCCACAGTATCTCCCTATTCTCTTTTTACTTGCCCTCTCTCAATCTGTATCTTCATCTGACAATCAAATGTTGTCGTGATTTAACTCCAGTCAGCAACTGAGCCTCACACAGCTGCTTAGTTACTCTCCTCTTAGTGGGATGAAGGAGAGAATTGGAAGAGTATAAGTGAGAAAACTCTTGGGTTGAGATAAAGACAGTTTAACGGGTAAAGCAAAAGCCACACTTGCAAGCAAAGCAAAACAGGAAATTTATTCACCGCTTCCCATGGGCAGGCAGGTGTTCAGCAATCTCCAGGGAAGCCAGGCTCCATCAAATGTAGCTTGGGAAGACAAACCCTGTATCCCCAGTCATTCTCCCCTTCCTCCTTCTTCCCTTGGCTCTGTATGCTGAGCATGACACCCTATGGTATGGAATGTCCCTTTGGTCAGCTGGGTCAGCTGTCCCCAGCTGTGTCCCCTCCCAATTCCTTGAACGTCCTGAGCCTGTGCTGGTGGGGTGAGATGAGAAGGAGACAAGATTGTGATGCTGTGTAAGCACTGCTCAGCAGTAACTAACACATCCCAGTGTTAACAACAGTTTCCAGCACAAATCCAAAGCACAGCCCTATTCTAGTTAGTCTGAAGATAATTAACTCTATCCCAGCCCAAACCAGCACAGATGTGATTTCTGTGTTTTAGTGGCACTGCACTTCTGTGAAAAGATACTGCTGCTTGTGGGGACTTCCCAGCCCCAGTTTCTCATGCATTATCCTTGGAGTTTAGGTATTTATTTAGGGTCTCTCCTCACAGAAATATAGAGCACCTTGTAAGTCTGGCTTTGAGTTAGGCCAGTAGGTGTCACTGTAACAGAGTTCAATTAAGTAGTTAGAGCTGTAAGTATCCACCTGGATCTGCAACTCTTGTTTTGCCTATTTTATTTTATTTTTTCAGTATCTATATCGGTTGCTTTGTATTTACCGAAGGTGGATTCAACAGGAGGTCTGATAAATTTTGGAGGAGCTGCTGAAAGCTCAGTGAGCATTAATCAGTATCAAAATGGTGGATGTTAATGCTCCTTGGCATGTGTTCCTGTTTGCAGGGTGAAGATAGGCAAGCTAGCAGAATTTCTTACCACATCTTTTCATACATATCTGAGCTTCCTGGATCCAGACTGTGACCTAAAACTGTTTGATGACCGTAATGAAAATTGTAATAGTCCTGACAGTGAATATGGGGACTATCCAGCAGATTTCTGTGAAAAAGGTAGTAGCATTTTTTTCACTTCGTATTTTCTCTCTGTCAAGTTCCATCAGCAGAGTCTGGATTTATCTACAGTGTAGAGTGTATTCTGTGCACAGATGACAGGGATTCAGGTTTCTCATGCAACCTCCTGAGGACAGTTAGGACCTGCATGACTTATTTGGGGAATGAATTCCTGTGTATTCTTCCTATGTTCATAGTATGGGATTGACTGGTAACTGCTACAGTAAATCTGAGTCTGAAGAGCTGGCAGATGGGGAGGTGTGGAAGAGGCTGGAGGGAGGAAGAACCTGTGAGGAGTCATAGACAAGAGCTTGTGTGGAAGAGATGATAGATTCTTAAAATCATACAGTTTGGAAAAGACATTTAAGATCAACAAGTCCAACTGTGCCAACTAGACTATGAGCAAGAAAAAAACCCCTTTTGATTCATCCAAAGGAAAACCAGCTTCCTAATCTAATTGTTTTCAAAGTGCCAAAAACTGATTATTTTTTTCTTTCCAATTTATTTGGCTTAAAAATCTTTTGCTTATCATATGCATGCATTTTCTGAGCACCTTTCTACATAAGCAAAAATAGCAGTGTGTTTGAATAAGGAAACGCTGATAAATTAGGATTTTATCTTTAATAAACCTTTTCTTTTCTGTATATTACACTAGATAGCCAGGATGAGCTGGATCAGTATATAAATGATGTCCTGCAGAGTACAGCACTGAAGTCATACCTGCCTCCAACTTCAAAGACAGCCAGTCAACCACCTGTGTTCAGTGCAAACCATTCCACAGAAGAGATACTGTCAATAATGGCCAAGACAAAGGGCTTGGAGGTTCCAGGTATTTCTGCCTATTATAATACTAGAAAAACTGTTTGGGGTGCTACAAGGGGTACGTTCAAGCATTTCAAAATTATGCCTTTTAACATACTCATACCACTAGTTCTTTTTGCATAGAGAAGAAACAAGAATGACTCTGAAGCTGCTGCTGTTGTGTTCCCACAGTATCCCATGTCATGGTGTATACATAGAAAACCTGCTATGAAATGTAACGTTTAATCAAAGTTAATGTTATGGAAACTGCTCCAACTTCTCAGTTGAATAGAATTTCAGAGTCAGTTTTTGTCTTTTATTTATACAAAGGCAGACTAAATGTATTTGTTTATTTTAATAAAGCTGTGGTGAAATGGAATATTTCAATGTGAGAAAAACATAAATATGTGCATGTACTTTCTGAATTTGTAAGAACAAACTGAGTAGAGAGGGACTACAGTATTTCTAATTATGCTCCATTTCTTCTAGAGTGATTGGAGAATATACACCAAAATAATGCTTTGACTAAATTTGCTAATGGACTCCAACCTATGCATTGTTTTGTAGGTAGATATGTAGTATTTAATGCCCTGGTCAAGGGAAGGCTTCCCTTAACTTCAGTGTAAATTAATAACTTTCAAGCTTTTTTGTTAGTCTTTTCTCCCATCTTTCATGTGCCACACCACCATAGCCTCTATTGAATTCAGCATATGAAGGTAACAGAGCATTAGCCTGCATTTAGCATTATAATTTTTTTTCTGATATCTTACCAGTTGGCCCATCTTTTCTACTTTATTCCTGTTAAAATGTTTAAAACACTTATCAGGGTCAGGCCAGGATTCTGAGTCATGGGCCAACGTAAGAGATACCCATTGAGCACCTGAGCCTTTGACATGCTGATCTTGGAAGAGCTTGCAAGGAGGTACAGGAAGAGCTTGTCTCAGAGCTCCATGCACATCATCTCAGAAGAATTGCCTCTGTATATTTGATGTTTTTTCATGTATATTTTTGCCTGGTATAGCTGCTTCATGTAGATGGTTTTGATTTTTGTGTTACTGAAACAGACTTTTTGTTCTTGTGGCTTCCCTTTCCAGCCGTGCCGATGTCTCTTCCCACTAAAGTTCTGAACACACACCGAAAGTCTCTGAATCTTGTTGATAATCCCCATTTCTTTGAGACAAAGGTAAGCTGTGGGAATTTTCATGCTCTTTGTAGTTTTAGGACTCAGTGCTGTGGCCTTTCCTTGTATTTTCCACCCAAACCCCGTGCCAGTTCTCATTTTCCTTCACAGACAAGCCATTCTGTCTAAGGCACGCCCTTGTTTTGAAATTTATTTTTTTGGCTGGATGAAGGTTTTTTAGTCAAATAGACTTTATCAAGTGGGAAGTTTTCAACTGCATGTGCAGAACAAATAATATAATAGCTGCTTATTTTTAGAAGTGTAAGGAATCGTGTTTAGTTCTAACTGAACACGAAGGGAAGGACAGGATGTTCAAAGCCTTTAGAGATGTTCTCCAAGAAATGCTACTTACAGTAATGTCCTTAAGGCACCAGCCAAATTCCACCTCAGGGCATGAAGATGGAGTTGTGCATGGCTCTTTTTTTGTCTTGGTATGTGGTAACCAGCTGCTGAGAATGGTTAAAGGAGATTGTATCCAGCCTCCCAATGGATTCTGCTCTGCACGAGGCTGTGTTTGTGGAAATAGTATTTTATGACCATATAAATTGTTGAATAGCTTGTTAAACAAAACTTTTCATCAGAGAACTCCCCACAGGTTTGCATCATCTGATTAGTTAATATATTAGTTTCATCATGATGGCAATATCTGCATTCATAAAGCACCACATATATACAGGTTCAAGATAGAACTCAAAAAGCTCTAAATTATTTCAAGTAAAAAAAAAGGTAGTATCTCTCTACTTTTCTCTTTACAAATAACATAAAATGACAGGAAAAGCATGCAAATAATTTGGTTTCTTTATTTTGTTAGAAAAAGAGACAAAGGTTCTATTCTGGATGTTGTGTTTCTTTGGCTTAGTCTCCCAGTTAGTAGCCTGGCAAGACTTATGTAATGTATCTGTATTTCAAGTGCAGAGTTTTGTTTCAAGTCTGTTGTAATTTTTCAATGGGAAGTTACTGTTTGAATTTGATCCACTATGTTTTTCAAGATCACGTTTGATTTTTCATCCACCTTTGTTATCAGGACCGTGAAAATGTCTTGCACTTACCTAAAGATGCTCATGGTGATTTGGATTGCAGGAAGCTTGTTGATCAGCTGAAGGACTGTCCAACACTCCATGACCAAGCAGATATCTTATATATCTTGCATATCCTAAAGTGAGTTGTCTGAGTATGAACTTAAACATCTTTAAATTTGGTCACAGCTATGATTATTCTTGTGCAAAAGCTTTTCACTGTTCAGGGTTGGGTTTTGAGGGAAGAATTAAAATATTTTGTGCTTTAACAAGCATATTTTCAGGTAGCTTGATTACATAAATTATTTGGATACAAAAGAGTACTTGTACAAATTTTTTGGAGTTGATTAGCACACAGTTACAGGCTCCAGGGCTCACAAATTAAATGCACAAGTTCTTTCCATGAATGAAAACCCACCCTGCTATATTTGTGGCATTCCATTTAAAGTCCACAAAGACTTGGTGTGATTTTCATATATAAGAAGGGAAGCAGAGGAAAACTTCATCGGAAAACTTCATCGTGTCATTTTCTAACAAAAAATGAAAAATGCAATTTTAATGAGTGGTCTCTATTTTTCCACTAATCCCTCTGTACCACTGGCTAAAATTTGGTACTTTCCAAAACATTCTTGGTCCAGTCTAGACCCATCTGCTGGGATTAATAAACACCTCCTATTTAAATAGATTTGACAGGAACAAAAAGCAAATACAAACCAATAGAATCATCTTCTGGAGTGCATTTATTGGGCATTTTTTCCTGTGCAGGAGAATACTGCTGGAACCTGACAGGCAGTTACCTTGGGTGCAAAGACAAGCATGTGTTAATCACAGATGGTCTTCCCTACTGCTACAAAGATTGTATTTCTGTTTATTTTAGTCTGTCTCCTGTGAGGACCTCTTCTTTGATTTCCCAAGCAAAATGTTTAGCAGCCTCTCTTAAAGAGTAAAGGAAATCCTGAAAAAATACCATTTTGTTGTTTAACTGCACCTAACACTGTTAATTCCATATTCTGTTTCACCATGGGAGTCTCTGTTGGACAGGACTTGTGGTGGACTCTGTGTCTCAGCAGGAGTTGAAAAGTCATTCTGTGGCACTTCAAAACATTACCAAAGAAAAGCCTTAATGCAGTGAATTTCAAAACCAGGAGAGGAACATAAATCTTTGCTTTTCAGTAATGGCATAAGCAGCTTAGTTAATAGCTAAGGAAGAGGCAGGGCAAAAAACTTCCCCTGAGGCATCTGAAAAATGAGTGTAGTCTTCAGCAGAATTTGTTGCTGAATTCTGCTATGAAAAAGCACTACATGGAGTGTTCCTGCACCAAACTCTCTGCGTGAATGCTCAGTTTAAAGTCTGGTGGGAAATCTTTTGGATGGTTCCTTTTAAGTCACTGTCTCACAGCTGAGTGCTCAAATTAGAGTGAAAGTTCTGGTATCGAGGGGGTTTTGTCCACATATAACAGATCTCTGGTGACTGCCCAGATGTCCCATGTAGTATTCCATTCTGTCACCAATGTGAGCAAGGTGATCAAAATCTGGCTGGGTTTGTGTGGTAAGGTTAAGCAGTGTAGATCTTACCTGGTGACAGTTATCTTCTGTGTCTTCTGTGGCAGAGGTGCTGACTGGGACACAGAGCTGGACGGACAGCATGGTGTCACTGTCCATTGCCTACTCAACGAGCTCTACAGAAAGGCAGGCCTCAATCAAGAATGGGGCTTAATCCGTTACATTTCCGGTATACTCAAAAAGAGAGTGGAAGTCCTGGCTGAGGTATGACATATAAATAACCCTGGCTCAGTTTCCTGCCTGGAAACAGAGATAAAACTGCCGGTTTGCCAGCAGGGCTTGTGCTTGCCCTTCTTCTGGTCGTACTGGTCATCATACATAGTGAAACATTTTTAAGTAAATGTTGGTTGCTTTTCTAAATCTTATTATGACATCTTTAACTTTTGTCTGTACTTTGAACAGTGCTAATTTTCGCATGGACTGAGAATGTCACACAATCACTGTAAATGGTTGTGAAGGCTTTATTTCATCTCTGTTAATTGGAGAAGTTTAATTATGTGTTTTGAAAGCTGCAGTTGTCACTGATAATTGATGCTTTTGTGATGGCATGAACACTTTCGGAGCAGAGCTGTGTTAAGGTGCAAGTGATGACACAAAAACATGTTCTGCCAATTTCCATCCTGTTGGGTGGACAGTCTGCCATGTGCATGGGTGTTTGGAGGCATTAAAATATCTGAGACTATTTAATGGTAACAAGAAAAATCCATTTTAAGAGTACAGATTTGATTTTGAACATTACAAAAATGTTTCCTCTCAGGTACTCTAAACTATTAGTTTAATTTCCTAGTTATCCTAGGCACAGAACTTTTTCCATTCTCAAGACACAGTGGACGAGCAGTACAGACACACTCACAGAAAGCCATGTATGTTAACTTGAGAAGATACTGACAAGGAATTAGGGAGGAAGAGAGTAGAGATGATCAGTTTTCCTCCACATTAAGGGAGGGAAAACAGACTCTTCAAAATCAGAGGAACGTTGCTCTGTGAGTTCTTCAATTCAGGATGCTGAAACAAGTAAACTGAACACCCACTTTAAAAGGAGGTCGATACAAAAGAGTAAACACTGTGGTATTGGTGGAAGAACCTATTTCAGAATGTACCAGGATAGCTAATTCAGGAATGTGATGCAGTATGTTGGGTATTTGCTTGCTTTAAGATATATATTAGTATGCAGGATTTTTTTTTAACGAATATTGCCAAACTTTTCATTGATTTAAAATATTTTTGTCTTAAAAAGAAACAAAAATTTGTCATATGATAAAGGATGAAAGCCTTTATTATCTGCCAGCCCCACTGAAGTCCTTAATCATTATGCTGCTGATATCACTGAAAAGGAGAAGCAACTTTTAGACTGGTCATACCCCCATATCCCTGTTGACCTCAGGAGATCCTTGGCATCTAGTTAACAGCATTCTGCTGGATCTGCATGTATGGTAATTAATAGAAATGCACTTAAAAAGAAAGAAATGCTAAGGAAATGCTTCATCTTTGGGAATTAAAAGCTGTGTCACTTCCACTCGATTCAGAGAAAGATCTCTTGCTTTCTGTCCCCTTATGATAGGCATGTACAGACCTTCTGTCGCACCACAAGCAACTGACAGTGGGCCTGCCACCAGAACCCCGTGAGAAAATCATTACCACGTAAGTGGGAGCTCTGTCTCAGTTACAGAGTCAGTCTGCTCTTCATCTTCCTTCCAGTACCATTCTGCTGCTGTTACCTTCTTTTAACACTTATTCCTCATGCCTGTAGGCACCTTTGTGGTGCAGAGATGTTTCTGGGTGATGATTCCAGTGATTGTTCAAGAGTTTTAATAGCTGGTTGTGCTGAGTCACTGCTTGCTGTGGTTCGTCTTCTTGCAGCCCACTGCCACCAGAGGAGCTCACAGATCTCATTTATGAAGCCAGTGGCCAAGACATCAGTATTGCAGTCCTGACACAGGTAAGCAGCGTGTGTCAAAAAAGGCTTCTCTGGCTGTGCCCAGTGCGGTGCCAGTGTTTGCTCTGAGACTGGGAAAGCCACGAAGGCCCATTTTGAATGGGTGCCCTTTTCCTTGCAGGAAATAATTATGTATTTGGCGATGTACGTCCGGTCCCAGCCTAGTCTTTTTGTGGAGATGCTCAGGCTCCGCATTGGTCTGATAATCCAGGTGATGGCCACTGAGCTGGCTCGGAGTCTGAAATGCTCAGGTAAGAGGCCCTTTTGTCGTAATGGTACTGACTGTGTCATTTCTGCTTCACCCTTAGTTGTTGATCTTTCCATTAATATGTGTAAAATCCTTTTATTAACTCTTTATTCATATGTGCAGTTAGAAACTTTGAAAATTAATTAGAAACTAAGTTCTAACTAAAAAAATAAGAAACTTTTTTTTTTACTTAATGGAAGATTCCTCTTCCCCCCTCATCCAGTTATTCGAACTGAAGTGGATATTCTTTATGGAATAACTCTGACTCTGTAATTTAGATCTACAGGTCATCTGCTGTTGGGAGATGGCTGTAATGCTTTTCCAAGTGATCTTGTTTTCTCATCATGAGCTTCAAAGAAATTTTGCACAAGCTACAACATAATATTCATTAGTGCAAATAGTGTTACTTCTATGCAGTGTTTGTTGTTTAGTCCTGAAATGTATTTTCTTTGAAATGTGACTCTGCATGTTAATTTTTTTTAAGGAAGTGCAAGCCAAAAGGTTAGATATGATTGAGCTTCATTCATCAGCAGTTTTCTGAGTTGGCTTTGTAGCTTGTTGCTTTTCCACAGTAATGCTTGTCTTTTGTTTTGTTTTGTTTTACCAGGTGAAGAAGCTTCGGAGAGTTTGATGAATCTAAGCCCCTTTGATATGAAAAGTCTCCTACATCATATTCTCAGTGGGAAAGAGTTTGGAGTGGAAAGAAGCTGTAAGTTGTCCACTTGGCTACTTGTATATGTTAAGTGAGAACTATAAATAAAAAGTTACACTGTCTTATAAGTGGGGATCTATTCTCTCGGCTTGTAAAATAGAGGTAGCTAATGTATTAATCATTGGTGACCAGTACATGTGTATGCCTGCTGTGGAATAAACAAAACAAATACGATGGAAGCTATCCTGCTCTGAAATTAGATTGTATCAGGTTTTCAATAACATGAAGGCAAACTTTTAAAATGAAGAAATTTTATGTGACCAGAACAAAAACCATTAAAAGGGCATATCTAACCTGCCTTCAATAAGCATGTCTGTGATGCCCACATACTCCTGACTGGTGCACCAGCTGTCTCCTGGGTTCATATGTAGGCCCTCACAGACTCATTGCAACTCTTGACATCTTTTAAAGCTACAATTGCTCAGTGTCTTGGAAAATCAGTCTCCGATACCCAAGTATGGATGTAGGCCCCTTACTTGATGCCATCAGGTTTGAACTCTTGACATGATTTTGAAAGGATGCTGTCAACCAAGAGCATTGCACACTTCTGAAAGGATATGTGTTTAACATCTAGATAAAATATCATCTGCTTTTCTATCCCTACAACGTTAAAAATGTCCATTTGCTTCTTTTAGTGCGACCTGTAGATTCCTCTTCATCTAGCCCTGCGATTTCTATTCATGAAATGGGGCATTCTGGAGCAACCAAAACAGAAAGAAGTGGTATTACTAAATTGAAGAGTGAGATGAAGCAGGTGAGGGTTTTCTGTCAATGCTCATCAGAAAGTGCAGCTGTTCTGGAACTGTGTTGTGTTAGGTTCTATTCTTGCTAAATGACAGAAGTTTCCAAAGTTGCTTTGATTTTAAAGCTGATCACTAGCTAGAAGGTAGTTATGGGATGTTTCCTCCAAAAATGTGCTGCCTCTTTTGTTCTTGTTTCACATGCTTAAAATAGAACAACTTGAACAAACTGATGCATTCATGGCATCCACTGTAAAAACAGCTCTTTTATCATCTTTAGTTAAGGAAAGGTCAGATGTACAAAGTGAGGCTTTCATGCAGTGTTCATTCTTGTACTTGGCCCAAGTTGCAAAAATGGACCACATTTTTTGCAATGGAAAAGATTCTTGTGGAAAAGGAATCTTGGTTTTGTTTTCTTCCAGTTGTGTTTCTTCAGAAAAGAGGATGAGTATTGCTGTTACTGATGGCAGTAAAGATCAGTTAGTGATTCTTTACAGGACCTGATCAGGCAGGACAGCAGAGGTCCCTGTGAAACACATGGGTCTGTCTCAAGAGTTGAGCTGCTCCCTGAGTGTCATCGTGGCCGAGCCTTGTGATACCGCTGTGGCTGTGAAGGTGCTGCTGACTGCTCTGCACTGGCCCTGAAGTGACTGTGCAGAGCTCACAGTCCTGCAGTGGGTGTCTGTCTTGGGGCCTGTCCAGGGAGGAGAAGGGACAAGGCACTAGGTGGCAGCATTATTTTAATTTAAATACAGTGGTGGGCCTGAGCTGATACACTTGAGCCTTTGTTGACATTACAAATGTAGTGCCTGCGTTGCTTTTGCATTAGATGGAAACTTGGTATTTTGCACAGAGGAGGAGTTGCCTGGTTTTATTTTTGTTCCCCCAACTGCCTTTCATGCTGTTTCCTGTTACATCTCACTGCATTCTCTGAATAATTTACTAGATACTAACGTAATGTCATTTTGGCAGAGGGGTTGGCTGGGGTGGTGCAGGATCAACTTTGTTGTTACAGGGAACATTTCAAGTACTTGTACTGACATCTCTGTACGTGTTGAGCAACTGCAGCTCTCTCGTTTGCTGCTGTTCTTTCTTGAGTCAGAACATCAAGCCTTTGCCTGGGTCTGAGCCATTAACACTGAACGTGGAGGCATGGCTTGGGGTGGGCAGTTAGAGAAAAGTGCTGTAAGTCTGAGGTGCTGCATCCACATTTCAGCAAAAATTTTGCCTTGCAGTCATTTGTTTAGTGCAGCCCACCCTGCTGGCAGCCTGCAGCAAGATGACCCTCTTGTGCAAAGAGAAGCTGCTGGCATTGCAACAAATGGGGAGTGAAAGCAGGGAGCTTGGTTTTCACCCCAGCCCTGAGTCACAGGGAAGCTTTTGCATGCTCCTCAAACTTTGGTGGTTTGTGTTGGCCGTGCTGGGACCTCAGTGGATGGCATGGGCAGCCAAATGGATGGCTTATGGCTGCCAAACAGGCTCCTGGCAAAGCTGGATTTGCCTCATGGTGCCCCTGGGAATCAGCAGGAGCTGCCCTGAGATCAGCTGAAGTGCAACACTGAAAGAGGAACAGGGGTTATTGCAGTTTTCCCCAGAATACCTGAGCTTATTCCATATTTCTTGTCTTTGCATGGATGGGTTACTTAACGAACCTTGTTTGTGTTCTGTTCTGTCATGGCTGTCTGTCTGATGTGTTGGTGTCTGGTTTTTGTTTTGTAGTTCTTTCATGAGGGGCACTCCATGTCCAGCAGCATGTTCGCTTCCATGGTAAACACTGTCTGTTGCTCTGCACCTCCTCTTCCCCTGTGTGTGTGTGTGTGTGTTTGTGTGTGTGTGTGTGTGCAAGGTCTTGGCTTTAGACACCTTCTGTGACTTCTCCTGCTTAAAAACTTGTTTTCAAACCCTACCTCTTGTTCATCTTCACTGGGAACCAATTCTCATTAGTAATCTTTTAATAGAAGTTGAGTCTCGCATTTGGATCCACTTAGTTCCTCTGAAGCTTAAGCAGTTGTAGCACCTGTACTTATGTTACAGGCGTCTTCAGTATTTAAAAGTAATGTAGCACTGATAAATGCTGGCAGTGTCTGGACAGTGAGGAACCCGGAATAGCTTCGAGTTGCTGAGACAGGGATTTTATGGTCATGGCTATCTCCTCAAGCAGTCATCTTCTTTCAAGGCAGAGAACTGTAGCTCTTCTTAAACTCTCACTATTAAGAAGGAAGATAACTGCTTAACTATTTTACTAACAGAGACCTCAACAATTTAAAGTAAGTCTGAAGCTCCAAATGTGTCATGGAGAGACAGGAAGTTTGCAGCTGTGCATGTCCTTTGAACTGGCTGTTGTGATTTGTGATTCTCTGCATCTTCAGACCTATTGTCAATGGCACACCTCCCAGATGTCATAAGTACACAGCTGCAGAGCTGTTTGATTGAAGTGCACATATTTAGCTGTTCAGGGAGATCTTTGCTTCTCTGAACCACCTGAGTAGTCAGATTGATTATTGTATCCAGATGGATTTCTCTACTTTGGCATTAATGCTCCCGCTGAGCTCCTGCATCCCCAAGCTCTGCTCAGCAGGATGAAGGAGGTTCTGTCACGGTCAGTGTGCATTGGAAAGGAGTAACAAGCACTGAAACACCAGGAGAACACCACCTGTGCCTCATGAACACCAGCAGCAGTGCAAATGGACTGTTCTGATATGCTGTGGATTTTTTTGCAGAGCTTGGCTATGCAAAATCCCTGCGCTATGCAAAATACACCTTCCAACTATGCAGTTTTCAGTCTTACTATCCTCCTTCCCCAGTACCTTGCTCAGGTCGTTTCTTACTCAGAGATGATGGGATTTCAGATGGGGCTTTCACTGAAGTCCTTTCTGGGCTGAAAGTAACAGGTATGCAAAAAGGAGTGAGAAAGCAGAAGAGCACAGTCTGTGAGAGTGCAAGGAATAGGCAGACTGCCTGTGTGGAAAGCAGAACAACAATTTGGTGGTAGTGCCACAACTTTGAACACGATTTGCTGTCTAATTTAGTGTCCCAAGTCTAGTAGAGTAAAAAAATAGAGCAATAAGAGTAATAAAGGAGAACAAGACTGATACTTACAGAGAGGCAAGCATGATAATTTCATGGCCACATGAAGTCAATTTTTAATCTACTTATTTTAATGGGGCTTTTTTATGGCAGACCTCTCTTGCTGCACTCATAGACCCTGTGGTTCTTTTACAACAATGAGCCCAATGCCCAAGTGAATCACACCTATCTGCAGATCCCCCCATCTCGAACACCAGTGACGCTGCCCTGGAAGCCACCTTGGGCTTGGTAAAGTAGTCAGGCTTTGTGTTAAACCAAGCACTGAAGTTTACTGTGTTATGCCATGTTGAACTGCTTGCCTGTTTTGTTGAGAAACGACTGAAGAACTCGAGAAGTGAAGCTTGTTTTGAAGGGGAGAGATACGGATCAATCCTGCTCCATCATCCTGTCTGACACTATGGCCTGTGTTTTTCCCCTGGTTCTGAGGTAGCATTATAACAAAAATGCATTGACCAGGTGTGGTCAATACACCTACTTGGGGTGGTAGAAAGCAATTAACCAAGGCTTTAATGTCCTTACAGAGGAGCAGCACTCCATCATCTCCCACCAGTACTTCTCCTACTGGCTCCAGTGGAGACATGAGCTGGGGTGACCGAAAGGGGCAGTGGCTGCGCAGAAGGAGGCTCGATGGTGCTATTAACAGAGTTCCTGTTGGCTTTTATGAGAAAGTGTGGAAAATCCTTCAGAAGGTAAGTTGGCCGCTATGGAAGGCACGAAGCAAGAAAGCTGTACAGTAACTTGGGGAGGTGTTAGTCCAGGGGTAGCATCTTGCCAGGAGTTGGTCTTCAGGTGGAAGTCTGGTGGAAACGAGAGTCATTAGTGGAAGTGTGTCTCTTCAACATAAAAGCTCTCCATTAACACAAGTTCACATGTTTCTTTGAAAGTTTGTTTTTCTCTGAAACCACCAATCCTGAATTTTGGATGACCATGCGTCCCACAGCCTAATGCACATTGTCAGTGCAGCTGAGGGGCACTGCAGTGCAGTGCAGTTCTGTGCTCTGGTTCAGAAAGGCTGTGAGGAATGAAGTAGGAAACTGCACTGACTCTTCCAGAATGTCTTGAGATCTCCTGCTGGCTATTCTGAGCTGCATGGCATTCTCAACATTGTTTTGTTTGTTTTTAAGTGAAAAGGAAGTCCTTGCCAGCACTTCAGAGATCAGGGGTTTGGAAATGTGTTGAAGCAACTCTCCAGGAAGGAGGAGAGGGGAATTATGAGTTTTTACCTATTTCATAGTGATTATGCAGCTGGTTTTCTTCTTTGCTTGGATGCAAGCCAGCGTTCAGCACCTTGCAACACTGAGCTGTTGATGCCTTGCGAAAAGACTGTCACTAGTTTAGGCTGGTTTTGGTCGTCCTTCTAAAATCAGTTACACTGAAACTCCTAGTGTTGATGTCTGCCAAGATGAGTCATATGTGACCTCCTGGCTATTTACTAATGGGATCTTTCAGTAGAGTGAGCATCACTTCTGACCTAACTTAATAGCTGGGAGTATTTCTGTGTTTTTTCTGGCTATTAAAATGAATTGTGCTTATTTAATTTTCAGTATTTCATTCTTAAAATCTCTTTGGACTATTCATAAAATCTGTCTCCTCTTCTTGGTATGTGTTTCTGTGCCTCAGGTACTCAGATGTGTCACTCCTTAGGCTGCCTTCTAACCACTTGAGTTTTGTCACTCTTTCCTTTTGTCACTTGGTACTTCTAACTGCCCCACTGGTTGACATCCTTGAGGTGTGGTGCCCTGGATCTGAAACACATAACTAAGTGTTGTTTTAGCGAAAATGAGAAAGGTTCTTGCTTTTGTGGTCTGTTGTCCATGATGCTTTCATGTTATCTTTTATTTCTACTTCCTTTTGAGCAGAATGTTCTCATCGATTTGTTTCCCTCCTTTGTGTGCCTCTTGCTGTAGTGGCTCTCTGAGTACTTTGCTTTGATAGCTGGGCTGGAACACAGCACTCTCTTGTGTGTCATGTTAGGCTATGTCTTATGTTTGCCAGGTTACATAATAACTTCTTTAGCATAGATGAAATATAATATTTGGAACAGGGGTTTTTTGGTCTCATTTGGGGGTTTTTGCTTTGGGTTTGTTTTTTTTTTTTTTCTATCTGAAAGTTGTTACATATTGGCCTAAAAGAGAGAACTCTCAGAAGATCTACTTGCAAGGACTGTAATTTCTGTTCATTGTTGAAATGTTGTTGTTTCAGTGCCATGGTCTGTCCATTGATGGGTATGTCCTTCCTTCTTCAACCACCAGAGAGGTACAGTAAAATGCCAGTGATTTTCAACTATTTTCTACCCCCGTGTTGAATGCTGGCTGTGACAGTGTAAGGTGTGGTGGGGCTGCTGTTGCAGATCCTTGGTTTCAAGGTTAGAACACCTGGACCTTCCCCAGCACCTCTGCTGGCTTCCCCAGGTCTGTGCAGATGTGTCCCTCCCAGGCAGGCCTGGGAGAGTGTTTCTGGCAGGTTTTCCCCTTTGCTGAGCCTGCTTTCTGCTTTACTCTCCCCGTGTGCCCACAGAGCAGGGCTTGAGAGAGGTGGGTGATGGCAGTCCTTGGGGGGTGGAGGTGAAGAGACAGTGCAGACCTGTTGAAATAAAGCAGACATCTTCCTTGCCACTTACTTTTTTTAATATGCTGCAACACCAGCCAGTGTATTTTGGCTTCACAGTCTCAAAAGTAAATACCAGTTAAGAATGATTTTTTTCTACCCAAAGCTTTGACTCTTTAATTCCATAACCTTTCCTTACATTTTTTTTTCCTTAGTTCAATTGCCTTTAGGTGCTCTGGCAAGTTTTGAATTCACATCTATAAAACAAACTTGTGGACAGTAATCCATCAGCGCAAGAGAGGTGCTTGTGTGCCTGAGACTGTTTTCCTGTCTGGTTCCCTCAGATTTGTCTCTGGCTTCCTTCTCTTCTGAGGCACGATTGCAACAGCTGAAGAGAGGAGCTGGAATTTTCTGCCAAATTTAAATGTTGCCTTTTTTTTTTTTTTTCCAGAAAGGAGACCTTTATTTATCCCTATTGTGTAGATAAATAGGCTTATATTTTTAGCCTGTCAGACCTAGACAGTATCTAATTTTGCTGTTTAAAAGAATCGAAAGAAATAAGCACAAACCTCCTAAGGCAACATAACATCCCCAGAGATATGCCAGTGCAAATTAAGCTGCTCTACAAACAGCACAGCAATATCCCCGCATGGCAAAGCTTTAGGGGCTTATTTAAAAATCACCCCTCTAAGCAGGTGGTTATTTTTAAAACTTAACAGTAAGTTTGGCTTTGCAACTAACCTGTGATGCCAGAAAGATACTTAGAAGGCAGAGTGTGTGAGATCACAGCCTGAGGAGCAAGGAGTTAATTTGCCAGCTAAGCATCAGCAGCCCTGTATGTAAGTGAGATGTGTGTGTGATGGGTTGCAGGCCGAAGCAGCTTCTGGAGGTTGTGTAACTGTTTGCAGAATCAAGGTCTAGCAACACGAAAACTTTCTGTAAGTGCTAAAGCGGCACAAACATTTTGTTCGCTTCAGTCGGTCTGCCCCCATGTGCAGAGAGGAGCATATGTTCCAGTGCTTGCAGGATGTGGGGAACTAGTCTTTTGGATTTGTCAGTTTTTCTCTCCATTTCCACTCAAACTTGCCAGATGACCCCGTGTGAAATCAAGTTTGCTGTGCACGTGGAGTCGGTGCTGAACCACGTCCCCCAGCCTGAGTACAGGCAGCTCCTGGTGGAAGCTATTCTGGTCCTCACATTCCTCTCTGACATCGAGGTGAACAGCATTGGGGGCATCATCCACGTGGACCGAATCGTGCACATGGCCAATGACCTGTTTCTGCAGGAGCTGGTGAGTTCAAAGGGCGCTGGTGGGAAGTCTCCTCCTTTGAAAATTATCCCCTGCTCCTTTTTAAATATGTGTGATGGCCTGGTTCCTTCCCCTACAAAGACAGACTGAATCACTTAAGTATCTTCTGGAAACATATTTGGAAAGCTAATTTAAGAATTGTGGGAGATTTAAATGGAATAAAATTGTAGTGGCTAACAAGCTCTGAAGTATGTTGGTAGATTAAAGTGAGGGTTTGCTTTGTCAAGGCATTAGAATTACTAATATTTGAGTAATCCCACTCTTTCCCCCCCAAAGGACAAAAATCTCGGAAGTTATATGTTGTTCATTTACTTACACTGATCCAACTAAGTCATGTGGGCCCTATAATAATCCTGATTAAGGTTTTCATGAGGGAAAGGAGAATTGCTTTCAGTATTGAGCACAAATGGAAAATCATAACATGGTGGGTTTTTTCTAATGAATAAACACGCTTACCTAACTTGCTCTACTTCTTTCCTTGTGTCTTTTCAGAAATCATTCGGAGCTACTGGCAGTATCTTGGAGAAGGACGTAGCCACAGGAATTTGCCACTTTTTTTATGACAGTGCTCCAAGCGGGGCCTATGGCACCATGACATACCTAACAAAAGCCATAATTATTTATTTACACGATTTCCTGCCTAGCACAGGCTGTGCCATGCAGTAAGTGATGCCTCGTGCAGGAGGGAGGGCTCAGAAGCTCTTTCTCCCCAGTTCCTTGTCATGAACCTCATGGTTACTTGCTGCCTGTGTGTGTGCCGTGCACTACCTCAGCGTTGGACACTGGTGGCCATACTCTGTGCATGCCCTACCTACACAGGACAGGGAGCTGGAATTTGGCCTGGTTTTAGGAGAGTGTGAAAGAAATAACAAATAATGAGGCTTATTCTGCCCAAAGTGCATAAATGTAATTCATAGTAAATTAGAAAGAATTATACAGTTCTGCCAAGGGGAGAACAGATTATTCTGTGGAGATCAAAAGGCATAATAAAACAAGGGAGCTGAATCTCAGGCATAGAGTCTCCCAAATAAGGGAAGTGATGGAATTCATTAATTTTTCTCCTGCTGTGTGTAAATGTACATCATTGTGAATCACTAATGCACAGTGTGAAACATCCAGGGAAATGTAAATTAGAGGCATAGGAATAACTTGAAATAACCCAGTGATACTTCTCATTCACATTTATCCCGATGCGCTTCTCACTTGCACCTAGTCAATGCTGGGCTAACGCCAGTAGAGACAAACATCTTGCAATATCCACTAATTTGAGAGGATAGCCTCTGTCAGGAAGCCGTATCTGTCTTTAATCTGAACAAAACAGCTTCCTTCCCTGCGTCCCTGAGGCTTTGGAGGCAAAATCTGAAGACTCCAGCTTCCCCAAGGTGACAGACACTTTTATGCCTGTGATCCTTTCCTCTGAATGGAGCAAGATAAACCGCTTCCACTCAAGCACCCTTTCCAAGTGTCCCGATTGTTTCCCTTGCAAACAGCCTCAGAGTTAAGAATGGCATAATTGTGGCCCTTCCAGCACAGCGTGAGTTTATGGAAGGCTTTGATGTTTCTCTTTTTTTTTTTTTTCCTTTCCCACTTCTTTTTTTCTCTTATTTTAGTTTTCAGTTTGAAGCTGCAGTGGTCACATGTAGTAAGAGTTTGGGCTGTCTGGAGGTCTCCCTTCAGACAGTTCCCAGGTTGGTGCTGGCACCTAGGATCTGTCCTCTGGAAACTCTTGAGTTGCTCCAGGGAGAACAGGTGTGTCCTGCAGGGCAATGGTCCCATGGCCATTGAAACTGCAAACAGTGTTAGGCTGGAGAGGAAAACCCTGCTGGACCCCAGGCTGCATTTTGCTTGTGCTGGCACTGCTGGTTTGCCAATAGCCACGTGCCAGCATCTGGCTGACAGCTTGGGAGCATGGCAGTAGCTTTAGCGTGGCCATGGGCTCCCCCAGCAGTGTGGAGGTGTGCCAGCACTGCCACCATGTGAGCAGGAAGGATCAGAGCAATTCTATCTTGCCAGGTAGAGGGGAAAAGAGCAGACAGGCCTCTAAAAAGTAAATATTATCTGAGCTAATAAGCCTGATTAAGTATATTTCTGTGAGCTTCCCCTCCAGTCTTTCAAAATGTAACTATGCCATTTGTATAGGATTTGAAAACTTTTTTTTTCTTTGTAACAACAGTAGGTGGTGCTTTTGAGAGTGAGGTTTTTGTTTCCAGTTTTATGAAGGTATCTGAAATACTTTGACAACACCCTGTCTCACTTGCCAGTTGCCAGCCATGCCACGCTGCCTGCTGTCCCTCTACCCAGTCGCTGCTGCTGTAGCAGTGCCTGGGCACTGCCTCAAGACAGTGAAGGCGTGGGAGCCCTTAGGAAGTGATTTAATGTTTTTGCAGAGACCAGAGGAGTTTGGCAGTCCAGAGGCCCAGGAGCCTTTGGACTGGGTGCTCCCAGAGACGCCCTGTGTTAACCACCATGAGAACTACAGGCCTGTGGAGGGGCCAGCATAAAGTGACAGTTCAGGTACAATTAGCACTTGGATGTGGAAGTCATTTTATTGGCATGGTGCCTGTTTTGTACGGGTTTGCCTTCATTATTGTTTGGTTGGGTTTTTTTTCCTTTTCATATGTATTGTGAGAGCTCACTTGGCTTGTTTCCCAGTAAATAAAAGTAAAATCCTTTGTCTAGTTTAAGCAGATGTGACCGTGCAGAGCATGAGCACACAAGAGCTGGTGTGATGGTTTCTTGTTCTACCCAGGATCATATGAAAATTTACTGTTATTTTTGGTTTTGTTTTTGAATCCTAGGCTGTGAGAGATGCAAGATGATTTTCATTCAGACTCTTATTTTTTTAACCTACAGTGTGATCTTGTTTTCAGAAACAAGGGTGATGTAGCTGGTTTTACATTAAGCTGCACTGAAGTCTAAAACAATGAAATGTATGGCCTAACATACCCTGACACCCCGTAACACTTCTCTTTTTAATGGCAGTGTCATTGGTGTCTTTAATATGAAATTCACAGTATGACCCAGGTTATGGTATACTTATGATGATCATAATGAGTTACCGCATGAAATGCAGGCACTTGGAAAGTATTTATGTGATAATTTGAAGAGTTTAGGTAGCTGATGGTGAAAGGTGAGACTCTGAAACACACAGCCAGGGGAAGGGAAACTTGTGTTATTTTCAGGTCAGGCACAGCTTCAGCTTGCTGCTCAGATTGAAGAACCATTCCAGTTGGAGAGCTGCATTGTAGTGCAAACCTAATTAAGCAAATAAGGTTTTACACAGACCCCCTGCTGTGCTGAGAATCCCTGGTGTGTGTTAGGCTGCTGCAAAGCAGAGCTGGCACTGGCAGTGGCGAGGGTGTGCTCACAGATAAAACACATGACGACTTTGCAGTTTGTGTGGGGCTGAGCTAATTGGCAGAGGCTCAACTTGGCCGTGTGGCTTCCCTGGGGAGCCAGCAGAGGATGACACTGCCAGCTTCCAGCCCCTGGAAACACATTTATGGAAAGAAGGCAAAGGTGAACAGACACATCCTGTGCCTCAGAAACAAGGGCATTAGTGAATTAAAATAGGCTGCCTGAGAGCTGCTTGTCCCAGCCTGACAGGCACTGCTGCCCTAAGCAGTTTGCAGCTGTGGGGTCAGAAGCACCTACGCAAGTGCCGGAGGCAGCCAGATGTGCCTGGAGAGAGGAATGGAGCTGGGTGGGGCCACTGGCCGGAAAAATGATGGGTGTCCAGCTTGGAGCTCACACTGCATGCTGGCTCTAAGCCAGCTCCTTCAGGCTATGCTCCCTGATCATGGCTGTTTCCTTCTCCCTGCCGCCAAGTGAAGGGCATGGGTTTGTCAAACTAGACAGATCAAAACCACCTTTGATCTCCCTCGGCTGCTGGTCCCACCAGTAAATGTGAAAAGTTAATGGGTGGAGTACAAAGTTTGTCTGGCTTCTCTCCTGCTAGTTGTGGTTTCCTTCCTTAGGCAAAGAGCCCTTCTTCTTCCTGGAAGGTGCAGGTGAGCTGCACAGTCCCTAGCTGCCCTATAAAGGTGTGGCCACTTTCTGTGGTGCGTGGTGAAACACCTGGGCTGCCCCCTGAGGACACAGGGCACTGCAGGACTGTGTCACCCCTCCAGCAGCAGCGAGGGGCTTGAGTGAAGCCAGAGCCTGGGCCAGTCCAGGTGCAGCCTTGGGCACTTTCTGGTGTGGTCCACAGTTAGGAGCAGAGTTGCTCATAAAGCAGGAGAGAGAAGCCACCATTAGTGGCGTCTGTAGCTGTAGGGTTTGGGCACTCATCTGCAGACTGATTCAGTCCCTGCTCAAAGGACCAGTCACATCTGCAATATTAAGTAGCCACTGAATAGAATTGTGACTACAAGGGATTGGGAGTGGGGCTATGTGGTTTTAAGTACAAGCAGCAGGGCTTTTTCCCATTCCCAGTTTCAGCCTCGAGTGGCATTTATTCCTGGTGTTAGATGTTTCACAGTTACTCCCCTGCCACCCCCCTTCTTCTGTCAGGGGCAAGGGGGCTCTTGTGTGCTGCCAGCAGCTGACAGGACAGGGGCCTTCTTTTTTGGGTCAGTGATTCAGCTCCTCTCATACTTCAGTGCTGCATCCCCAAAAGCCTCTTACTGCCTGCTGAGTGCAGCACTGCACTGCAGCTGTACCTTGGCACTCCCTCTCGTGAAGTGATCCATCAAGGCGAGTGTCCTTCAACTTTATGTCATCTTCAGGAATGTGTCATTAGTGGGGGACATCTAAACTGAGGCTGTCAGCCGTGTTTCAGAGCAAAGGAGGACTCCAGAGCTGCACTGTCCCATTCCACCTTGTCACTTCGCACCTACAGCATGGAAGCCAACAGTGGGAAGCAAGATCCCACAACACACCGTGGTGTTTGTCCATCTTAAGTGGAGCTTTTTTGTCACTCCACTGGAATAAGGTGGGACTGGTCATCACAGATGAGCATAACTGCATGCTAAAAATAGATGTTAAGCATTACCAATGCCATTAACATTTTACTGTAAATTTTGTTGGCACTATTAAAGATTTTTTCCCCCCCTCCCCCAAGGCAATAGAAGTAAGTGTGTGCATGTTTATTCATTCATCTGTCAAGTTACAAAATACTTCTGGGAGAGTATTCTGGATTTAATTGTAAAAAGTAATATTTAAGAGAGAGAGCAGTGCCTTAAGCTCAGGCTGCTGTTACATTTCTGTGATGATAAACCACAAAAGATGCTTTTTCTTGTACTTTCAACACTGTTATTAAATAAAACCAAACTGATTTACTTAGCTCATCTTTAATATGATTTAAAGAGGGACTAGACTGAACCCTTTTCCTACCCAAAAAGCACATTATGTGCACTGTATTTACTAAAACTGAATGAGGTGATACTTGCAACCAAAAGCTCCTGACCTGGTGTTGCTTTTGGAGTGTAATAGGCAATAGAATTAGGTCCAGATCTCTTGACTCTCCCCGGGAGCTCACAGGGTGGAACTGGCAGGAATGGGAATATTGGCTCGCAATAGGGGAGAGGAGACAGGCAGGTGGGGGCATTGGAGTTTTCCATCTTGCTGCATTTGAAAAACTAATTCAGAATTTCTCAGTTCCCTTTTCTTGGTAAAGAATTTATTTTTAATTACATGCAAGAATATTTAGCTTCATAATACCAAAATATGTTTACTTTGTGTTTATACTCATTTCTTTGTTTTTAAGAAACCCAGTTCATCTTCAGGAAAAGTGTGTTTTACTCTGATAGGGGCAGGGTACCCAAATACAGGCAAAAAGACATCCCACTTAGCCAGTTAGACATTACTCAGAAAGCTAAAGCTTTATTTTGTGATCTTTTGTATGATACATTAACATGCTATGGATTTAGCCTTCATTACGGTGACGAGTTATGACTGTTTCTTATCTCCAAGTTTCAAAAAATGCGGCAAAAAGTTACCAGTGTTAAGAGGAAACCTAGCACAAGTGTAAACACCTTTCAACCAAGATACTGTAAGTTGTGTCTGTAAACTTCTGGTAAGATAGACAGCGACCTGGAATAATTTAGTTCCAGTCCATTATGCAAAGAACAAATTTAAATGCAGAAAAACCTATTTGAACCAGATGGTTCTTCCTTGTTTTCCTTTCCTGCACTGGATACTCCATAGACAGCATCTCTTGTGCCTGTTTCATAACCAAGGAAGGTCTGATCTGTTCCATGCGGTCACCAATGCCCTCAGCTGTCGCCAAGAACCACTGAGAGAAATAAACCCAAGTCTCTCCCTACACTATTGAAGGTGTGACCCTGGCAGTGTTCCCAGATTAGATTAATGGGGGACATGAGGGAGGGTAAATTCTAAGGTACTGGCAGTGTGTGGCAGTGACACAGTAATGCTGTAAGCAGTGGGTTTTCATCTCCTCTGTCTCATTAGTAGCAGGTACATGTCATCCAGCAGGGACTACATAAAGGCTTACACGGTGACCTCAGTGCATATCGTATCATATCGTATTGAGCAGCCCTTTTATGACCAAGGACAGGAGGGTGAGCTTCCATGACAGCTCACAAGTTCTGCCTTTTCATGAGTTTGCCTTTTCCTCAACTCTGTGAACAACGTGAAAGGCCTCTAAAAATTCATTGAAGTCAATTTGGCCATCTTTGTTTTTATCTATACTCAAGACTAATTTGTCAAAAGAGTCATGCTGTGCATCAATGCCCAGGTGAGAGGTGAAGAGTTTCCATGTCTGGCTGAACTCCTCAACAGAAATCAGACCTAAAAGAGACACAGCAGGTTGCTTTTTCCGGTACAAAAATGCTTCCCATTCCTGCAAATACACATACATGTACACTCCCTCCCTGCAAGAAAGTTACCTGCCTACCCTGGCTTTGGAGTGTTTTGTGCTTTCATGACTAAAGTACATTTTTACTTGAGATAATGATCAGATGCTTTTGCCAGAGGAATTGAGAAAGCAGTAAATACTGAGAGTGAGAGTAGAAGGGAGAAAGAGCCCCCAAAAAGAGTGAAGGCAGTACTGAAGATGGGGTATGTGAGAATTTTTTGTGAAGTTAGGCTCTGTGAACTGTCCCTTATATGGTTGCAGCCTGACTGTTTAAATTAGTCTTCACTAAAATGGAAAAATTACATCACCTCTGCTTCCTCTATTTTTAGAAGCCTTAAGGAGGAAACACAGTGGGGAAAAAATAACTAGTATAGGCTTCCTAGAGCCGGTACAGTAAAGTTACCTAGACTTACCTGAGTTATCTTTGTCCATGATGTTAAAGATGATCTCCAGATCCTTTCTGTATCTGCACAGTGTTTCCACCAAAGCTGGCTGAGCCTGGTGTTGCAACTGCATACAGGAAGACATTCAGACCTTGGTTTGAGTTAGGTTGACCAACAGAATATGTACAGTCCAATTCCATTTTCCTATTTTAACTTGTCAAATGGTAAAAAAAAAAAAATCCTTATGCTTAAGTTTCCTGGAATAACACTTTGTGTCTTGCCCTGAGGAATAATCAGATAAACCCCATCACTTTCAAATTGGCAGAGCAAGGGGGAAAGGAGCCCTTCACACCTCCTACCTTCAGTAATTATTTGTGGAAATGTGAATAATCTAGGGAAGATGGTATAGGGAATTGGCTCTGTAGCATGTTTAAAAGCTCATTTCGAAGAGAGTTGAGTGCTCTGGGCAGAATTTGTCGCATCTCCTCAGCTACATTATCTAAACACCCTTGAGAGTCAGCAGAAAGTAAGGAGCAGTTCTAGCATGTGATTCATCCAACCTATTTTAAGCATCTACCTTAACAAGGAATGATGATTCGCACCCAAGCAGTGCTCATTTTCTTCCAGTGACTATAAAAGGAAGTTTGACAACTAGTTCAGATGTAGATGCCTACCTGATTGGCCAAACCACTGTCTTGTGCTTCAAGCTGCACCAAAAGCTGTTCCTCCAAGATTTGCAAGAAGGTGTTTTTGTCCTTACCTCTTTTATAGGTGGATCCATTTCTAAATCATAAAAACATGACATGAATCGAACTTCTCCATCCAGGTTCGTATGTGCTAAGTGAGGCCGCAGCATCCTCCAGGGCAGCTCCAGATGTAGGACAGACTCCATTGCTGCAGCCCAGTCATGGACAGAAACGTTGCCTGCCAGAAGGGGTCAGTTCATGGTTACAAGCGGAACATGACACAGCACACGTCAGTCACCTGCACACCTTCACAAGCACTCTTAAGAAAAGTCGCGAAGCATGAATATTTTCTGTTAACCCCAGAATTAAAGCCCTCATAACAATGAGCAGTGGGGTTGGACTAGACATTTCCACAGCTGCCTCCCAACCTCAACAACTCTGTGATGCTGTTAGGATGTTCAACATGTATTAACACCTTTTGAGAAAAACAGATTATGCCATGAAGAGTAGTTCAGATTTCAGCTGAGCTGCAGTTGCACCAACATGTGGCTGAAAAATTCAACAAGACAGAAATATGTCAAACAACTGTTCAGTGGCCAAAGAAAGAGTACCATCATGTTACTGAGTGGCCTTGTAGGAGCACAGTCAAGTGAGGAGCCATCACAAGAAAAAGTTGTATTTGCAGTAGAAATCAACTTCTTACTCGTACATAAAAGCTTCATCTATTAACTTACCACTGAATTTGCTGCTGCTGATAGGTGAGTGTGTGTCTACTAGAGGTACAGGCAGTCAACTTTCCTCATGTACCTCCCAGACTCAGAAGGAGACCAGTTCCCACTTGTCTGAGACCCCAGTTCCCTGTCTGACATCTGAAGACACCACCTAAGAGAAGGTGGTGATCTTCGAGCTTCTGGAACTGGATTTGCCTGCCCATACTCTCTGCCCAACAGCAAACAGCATTTCTTTATTTGCCCATGTGTTTCAGTTTTCTTCTTCCTACTTAAGGCTTCATCTTCTCAAGTTGTTTTCCAGGGCTAAGCACTTACCAACACCTATTGCCCTCTGTGGTCAGGAAGAACAAAGTCAGCCAGCCTCCGCTGCCCTCCAGCCTTACACTGGCAGGCAGGCAGGAACCCCTCTCCATGAGGTTTGTCCCTTCTGCCCCCCACATACACGGAAGTGTTTTCCCCATAGTGGCAAGTGGACAAAAAAGGGAGTGGTACCTGTGCCTCTGGGGTCGTATTGTGAAAAAGCTCTAATGAGTTCAGACCTATGAGCATAAATCAGCTCTCGTAAGGACTTTAGGGCAGATGATTCAATTGTACCCACCCTAGAAGGGAAAAAATTAGAGCAGATTATTAAAAAATTTAAATCCTCTGGCATTTTATACTTTTTAACAATCATTATCAAATTCTTTTATCCTTTAACATGTTGGATGTTTAAGTAGGATGACCCAAAACATACTAGAGAACACTGGAGGGAAGGGGGGAAAGCCCTAAACCAAACAAAACCAGAAGTGCTCCATAAAAATAATCTGAGTTGAGTTTATACAGCTGCTTTCCTTTAGTATCTGACCACAGTGCTAAGCATGGCAAAGCCATGATAAACTTTTTTGACTCAATTCATAACAGGATTTGTCCAGATTAACACTGCAGCCTTAAAGCAAATCTGACAGACAGGTGGAGACCCTTTACAAGTCCCTGACAGTTGTCTGTTCTATCCTCTTACCTTATCTAATTACCATTGGGAGTTTCTCAGGAAACCATGTTAGACCATATAGAACATGTTTGGTCTACTGTATTAATTTTTAAATGGTAAAATAAAAAACGAGGAAAAATCAAGAAAAATAGATGCCTATTCAATTATTCAATCAACTCTAGATTTGTGGCAGGTACTCACAAGCAAGTACACGCTCACTGCATGCAACACACAGCTTTACCTCTCCTGAACATTCAGCCTGCGTGTGTATTTGCTGGATTGAAACTGTACAAACCGAGGAATTAGTTCAGGGTCCAGTTTGACGTACGCTCCCCGGTTACTCCCCTCTTCGTAATAGTTAGAGGCAGAGAAGATAGTGATAACCTGATCATAGGAAACAAAGAAACTCAATTGGCTGGAACAGCTCTTCTTGACACTGACTTCTGAAACGGACCTTAGGAAAAAATGCAGGTTACAAAATTAAGTGGCTACATATAAAACCATGTAATTCATCAAATTGGTCTTGCCTTTTGAGTCAGAGCTCTGGGCCTGTATTTTTAATCTATCATAGGAAGATTTCAGTTCAGAGGGCAGTGAGATATAACATGCTGTTTAACAAAAATCACTTTCTAAGACAGATCTAGTTTTCAGGATTCTTGCTGGCTTCCCAATACATCACCTCAGAAAGCAAGGCCAGAAGAGAAATCATTAAGTTAAAAGGCTTCTAGAGCCTTAGGGCATCTCTTGCACTGTATTTACACACAACTCTTCTCAGGGATTTTGTTGATGTCCATTTCTTTTCATGTGAGTAATAAACTGGTCCCCACTCCCTGAAGCTGTAAAGAATTTTGTTCATCAGAACTTGGTAATTTGTTGTAACATCTATCTAGCACAAAATTCCCCCAAATCCAATTTAAGGAAGTCACTCTCTTTTTATATTTTTTAATTAATTTTGCAGACAAATCTATTGTGGATGTGCCTGGGAAATTCACAGGAGAATTCTGCTTTACATGGAAGCATCTTACCTTCCCACCATGACTGATGTCATAACCTTCCCGCTTAAATTCATGAGACCTGATGAGAATCTTCAGATTATACCTATTAAAGATCTTGGCAGTGACATCAGGACCAAAGTAACAGCCTGCTCCTCGACACTTGTTTGGTGTACAGCCATTTTGGCTTCTTGGATCACTCCAGAGAATATCAAGGATCTACAAATAGCAAACTCAAGCAAGTGAGGACCGACAGTAGGTGAAGACTGACAGGCTCTGATGGTCTGAAGTACTGGCCCTAGCAAAAGCCCCACAGTACAGGGAGAAAACACATCTGAGCTAACATGTAGGTCTTCTGTTTTCTTCCTTCCTCTCAGAGGGCATTTTTTTGGGCTGAAACTTTTGTTCCACTTTTTTTAAGAAACATGACCTAGATTTTGGATTAACTTTTTTTTTCAGATGACATACCATTTCAGTAATATACCTCCTTTCACAGCTGAGTTTTTCTGATTTGGACAGGTGCATCAGGAACAGTACCTGGGCTATTTTGAAGAGAGCAAAAGCTGCCTTCTTCTCATCTAGGTGGTTTTACCTAACCAAAGCTTGGGAGTGCCTGCTCTAAACATGACAAGCCTTTGGCTTTATTGTCTTCAGGTAGCTTGTGTTTTAAAACAAGATTTTATGTATTAGCATTTTAGCAGGATTCAGATGTGAAGATGAATTATTATAGTTTAAGTGTAGTTAGGAGCAAATATTAGTCAAACTGTGTTTGTTTAAACCTGGCTGGACAAGGTTTGCACTAACACATTCCACTTCATGTTTGTGAGCATGGCTCAGTGGATAATTGATTAGCTGGGGGAGTGCCAGTTTTGAGGGGGTGTGTGGGTGTTACTTGTGCCCATTATATTGGTTTGTAAGTCAGATAGGTATCACATCTCCAAATTAGCTTTCCAAATTGCCACAATTTATTAAATTACAGTACAGAAAAGTTCCATATTGGCCCTAATATTCAAGAGGAAAGGAACAGCCAGAGGACAAAAACTTCCCACTCTTGAGTAATCAGCATTGTAGATCTCCTTGTAGATCTCGGGAGTTGGGTGTTTTTTTGGGCTGTATCAGCATTCAGCTGCCAAAACCACAGCCAAAAAATGGTGCTCGCTCTCACCAACAATTGCAAAGTCTGACCTGCTTAAACCAATAACCACATATGTCTCAACAGATCCAACCACATGAGGGCAAGCAAACACATTTCATACTTAGCAGTTTCTTCCTCCTAACAGCTAAGAAAGCAAAACACTGGGCAAACTGTAAGGTATAAAATCCTAAGCTTTTGTTACCAGGTCTACCAAAAGCATCCAAAAAACTAACAGCTGTCTAGTATATGACTGCTTTCTTATTAAGAGACAGTTCCCTATGACTCAAACATACTCCCTGAACAGAACACCTGCTGGTTTTGTGCAGGAGGTTTTTGGTATCACTCTGCGGTTTCACCTACCTGTTTCCATTCCTCCTCAGTGGGGCCCAGAGGCAAAATGGAGCCTGAAGGCTCAGTGGAGACCGATAAAGAGTCAGAGCGTGCCTTCCCAAAATCATTCTGATTGGCAGTGTGTTTACTGAGGTCAGCTGTGGAAATTCCCTCCTTCAGGTCCTGTCTGCCTCTTGTTGACTTGGGCAGCCGTAGCAAAGATTTCAACTTTAAGAAAAACACAACAAACTGAAAGAGTTATCAGCACATAAAGTTGATGCAGAGATTTTAGCTGAAAGGCACATCAATTCATGTTTCTTCTACTCAGGAAAACTCACTGAGATGTCCTGAACTCACAGGTTTGGAGGAAGCTGAAGGTGTTTGGCACCTGCAGAAATTTTGCTTTATACCTATCAGCAACCAGCCTCTTCAGAGCTGCTTTCATAATCTTATCCAGACACACAGACTCCTTCATACCACAATCTTAAGGTCTCACTGTACAGCAAGTATGACATGACCTAGGCTCAGGGATGACACGTAAGTGCCCAGCTTTCCTGGAAACAAAATACATATTCATACTGTACTGAAGATGAACCTTCATTCACTACTGTTCTGACACAGTAGCATGCTGTTAGGTTAATTTGGGTGGGAGAAATGGAATATGAGGAAGATAACAGTGAAGTTGATCGGGCCTTTTATTGTTAAATCAACCTCTTCCAACACTCATGGGTGTTTGCTTTTTTGGAGTGGTGTGCTATAGCTCTGTGAATGACCATTCATACAGACTTTTCACCAGGGAGTGTCTTCTCATTTGAAATTTTCTCATACTAGCTTATTTCCAAAACAAAACAAAACAAAACAAAACAAAACAAAAACAAAACAAAACAAAACAAAAACAAACAAACAAACAAAAAAAACCAACCACCACCAAAACACACATCCTCCACAGCCCCCCAGATGTTATTCTTTAACAAAGAAAAGGACTGATTCAAAACAAAATGCAAACCACTGGGTTATTCCCCAGTGCCTTGGCCAGTATTTGAGACGTGTCAGATGCCAGCTGTACCAATTAAAATACACCACTTGGCCTTGAGTGATACTGCCCTGGGTTGTGGCCCACAAATGTCTCATTAGCAACACTCTCCTGTGGCAGCAACTTTGACCTGTTAATTCTGTATTTCACAGATACTGCATCAGAAACATGCCGAGCCCAGCCTTGGTGAAAGCATGGGCAGAACTCAGCTCAGAGTTAGGACGCCTGCATCTGTAGTTGGGTACCCAGTTTTAGTGTACAGTGGTACAGCCAACACAGCCCAGACTCCAATGATCAGAAATGTTCACTGCCCTTTTTCACATCTTTGAAAGACAGAGACACACTTGACAGTCCCGTAAAGCATTTATTTCTGCATTAGAAAACATGAGAATGACAGAAATAGCACAGACATTCATTGCAGGGTACACTATGTTGCTTAAATATAGGTCTCCTGTGCCATCTGAGATGCTCTACTATGTCTGTGGATCAGCGTGAGGGGGGCAGACACAAACGTGACCTAAAGGAGACTGGTGGAGGAAACCTACAAAGAAGACTTTCTTCAGAGGCAGGCAAAAGCCAGAGAGAACATCCCTAGCCTATGGGATGCTTCCATGAACAGCACTGGAGACATGTCTAAGAACTAGACCTCCACCAGATCTCTTGGATCTCCACTGATTATAAGGAGCCTCAGCACCCTGATCACAAGCAGACATCTTGATTTAGTTGTCTGGATTGAGACCAAATCCCACACCATTTTCCACTCATTTGAAAGAGCTGTGTTTGCTCACCATTTCAGAAAAAAACATGAACATTTCTGGTTTTTAAATCCCTGAAAAGCTGTAATTTCTGTTTTCTCAAGGCCAGGTCTTAAGTTTGAACCTTCTGGAAAGGCTCTCCCACATGTACAACACTCAGCTGCTGCCAAGGGAACGCCTCACAGGTGGAGAACTTCCCCCACACAGCAGATGGCAGAAGCACAGCCCCAGGACAAAAGCCAGTGCTAGAAATACGTGGCTAGATTGGTTTCCAAAGTGTTTTTGAATCGAGTACTTTTCATACTTTCTGGCTAATGCGTCATCACTGCAGGAAGGGGGGATCTAAAGTGTTTTTAGCTATTTTAAAGTCAAAAGAGCTGTGCTATTTTATAGCAGCCAAACAATTGGCTCGCAACACCTACTGAAACTTTCCTTCCTAAATGCTGATTTTGAAAAAAATAGGACTCTTTTTTTTTCCTTACAGCAACCATTTAGTTTCCTAATGCAAAAATCAGCATTTGTACCCCCATGTGGATAATATATCTCTTACCTTATTTCTTTTGAGTGTCTTCAGGAAATCCAAATCTGTGGTGGTTGAAATTCCTCCGTGTAGGATGAGAACTTTTTTATCAATTATAGTGGCAAGGGGTAGCCAGCTAAAGACATCTCGCAGAAGATACAAAATCTGCGGACTGTGTTCCTGTAAAATATACCCTTACATTAGATCCTATTTCTGGCAGATTCTGTTGCTTCCAAATTCAAGATTTTGTTGAAGCATCTGCTACAGTCTGTATGAACAGTTTCGTTCAGGTGACAACTTGAATTGCAACGTTGACAAATGTTCTGACATTTACTTTAGAGCCATTTGATTGTATAATTTAGCTTTTCTTTCATGGTCACCTCTTTTTGTGTTCTTAAATGGCCTTATGGATGTTATTTAATTCATCCCATAGATCTCTGAGAATAAGAGGCTAGCACTCAAAATTGTTTTGTCCACTGATGTGCCAAAATAATTTCAACTACATCACTAAAGTAATTCTCTGTTACACCTACATAAACTGCTTGGAAGTTTCCTTGTTTTCACAAATCTCATTTTACATCTACAAGACTACAAAGAAAACATAGGGGAAGGAGGAGGAATCTTACCTTGTACTTATTCGAAACTTCTCTTGTGAAGCCATATCTGAAAATAGGACAGCATCATGAACTGTTTTTCCAGTGTGCCCCTTCTGTATGGTTTCCTGTGCTACAGTGTTTGCCAGGAGTTTTCTAGCCCCATTTTTCTCCTGCCTTTCCATCTCACCTCAGTTTAAATGTGCTTTCTTCCACCTTGTCTCAAGAACCGAGTTAAACTGATTTCTTGTACATACAGAGGTCAGGAACAGTATCCATCCTAATAGTCATTAAGTGGCCACTTTGCCAACTTTACCTTTTAAATACCAGAGAGAAATTTCAAAGGAACCTAACTGATGATGAGCAAAAATTCCCACAAAGCCTCCCCAGAGTTTTTGTCCTAAATATCATATCATCATAGAATCATATCATAGAATGGTTTGGATTGGAAGGGACCTTACAGATCATGTGGTTCCAACCTCGCTGCCATGGGCAGGGACACCTTTCACTAAACCAGGTTTCTCAGAGCTCCATCCAACCTGGCCTTGAACATGTAACTTTCTTAGACAATGTCACCTATTACGTTTTTTCCCCCACAAGGGACAAGGATTTTGACACCTCATTCTTGTAACACCAAGATATCCTTGGTCGAGGGGCATTTTCACAACACTCAGCTTTCAAATTTACATATGTGCAGCACTGATAATTAAAATGCCTGGCAAAGAGCCATACACAGGATTCCATCTGTGCACTTCATACCATCACACATTTAGTTAATATTTTCCACTATGAGTGGGAATTTTCCTACTTCATAGATTAAGTAACTGATCTTGGTTTATGTTTGTTGGTTTTGTTTTGGTTTTTAAGTTTTTGTTTGTTTGTTTGTTTGTTTGTTTGAATTAAGTGCTGAAAAAAGAATTATGTGAGACTGATTCTCTTATGTGGATCATTAACAGGACTTGACCATGGGCCTCTAACTCAGGTCTGTGCCTGTGTTAAAACAGCACTATATTCTGTGTGGACACATCAAATGATCAAAGGGGTTCAACAGGTTGCCGACCAGTCAGTCAACCAAAGACTTACTGGGATGGCTTAGAATTGTAGGGACTATGACTGAGGAGTTCTTCCCACATCTGTGAGATGATTTTTTTCTACAAGTCACATTTTCACTGTAGCCAGAGCCACTGCTTGTGCTCCCTCCCTTGGCAACACTGTACAGCTGAGTACAAATGGCTGTATTACAAAGCAGGGTCTCTCAGCTGTTCCTGCAATGGGACAGATGATGCCTCCCAACCAGTGAACCTCCCCAGAGTGGAAGCTAGAATATTTACCTGCCCCTTGTGTTTGAGAAGTGACATCTTAGTCTAAAGTTAACTGAAATATCAGCTTTAACTAAATATGTGCTTTTAACTAAAATATCCTTCCATCTGTCCTCCTTCCCCAATTTTGATACTCTGGAAGCTGCAAGAAGGCCTCTGACTTCAATGGATTGTGACTAAGTCAGAGACAAGATACGGTTCTCCTGTGTGTAATGAGGATATTCCTTCCCCCCCCTCACAGATCTTGAAGATGCAAAGCTACACCTGAATACTTAATAAAATATTACTTGTATTTTAGAGTGTCACAGTGGCTAAAGTAGCATTCAAAAGCTCAAACATTTCTAGTGAAAGGCCAGATACTACCCACCCTGCCCTCCAGAATCTACCTCATGTTCATCAAGTAGTCTTCATGGTTTCCTCTATTCAAGGATATATTATTGGGATAGATAAGAAAAAATGCAAATAAGAGTATAAGTATTTCCATAGAATTTTTCCCTCTGTCAACATAATCACCATTAAAGACATAACGGTTTTGTTCTGAAGGCAGACCATTCTGCAGGAAGAAACAAAAAAAAGGATATTTAGAGATGCTGCTATGGTACTGTAATAAAGGAAATAGTATTTAAATGAGGTCACATTGCTAGAAAGTCTGAAAAAATCTTTGCATAATATAGAAATCTAAAATGTAGCATTTCTTTATTTCTGCTGCTTAAAATAAAAACCTCCATATCAGACAACCTGTATAAGCCATCAGAGATGACCTCTAGCTGTTCTTATGATACCATCTCTAATCCTATCCTCTACCTATTAAACAAAATAGGACCAAAAGGGACATCAGTCTTGTAATAAAATATACTCTTCCATTAATGCAACTGTTTCCAGGAAATTGTGTACTTGCAAACAGAGTGGAGTCAGTCTTTGAATGGAAGGTAAGAAATCAATGACAAATTGTCTTCTGACTCAAGTTTGAAGGTCCTTATGTTTCCTGACATGGTTAGGAAACGGATTTAATATATTTACATTTTTTGCAGTGCATGCTTCCAAAGCTCCTGATAGAGACTATAGTCCAGAGGATACAAAATCTTGATACAGAACTCTGAAGATTTTGATTCCAGTTGCTTTAATCCTGAAAGCACTACTTGAATTTTACTCACTTTGCACTTTGTCCCCATCAGGGGAAGGATATACTTGAAAGCTCACAAATCTGATAGGCTGTACATACAGGTATTTCTTAACTTATTTTTTCTCTGAAGATATAGAGCAATGCTTTATTATGAATGGTTACTCATCAAAAGCTAGTATTTTGAATTGATGGTATATTTCATTAGATTAATTACCAGTGCAGCAATGGGTGCCATCAACTTACAGAAAACATATCATCAATTATATGTAGCTTCCTCATTTCCAATCATGAGTGTCAGAAATATTATTTCATCCTTTGCCTTGCCAGAAAAAGGAAACCTCTGTTCTCACAACCGATACGCACAAGAATTATTAATAGAACATTTATAAAATCACATCATAACTGTGGAAGCCACTCTTAAAAGGTTTGGCAGCATTGCTATGTCAGGATGCAGTAGCAAATCCTGGTCTCTTGATCCTGACTGCTGTAAATACGACTTCCTTGGGTTTTGCTTGTCCTGAGCCCTTTACAGGTTTACTTAGAAGAGGCCTGCGATCGCTCTGTGCTCACAGGAGTGACACTGTAAGAGACTCTGCTAATGTATTGGGTTGTAGTGGCTTTAAAAAAGAGAGAGGATGGATTTAAGGAGTGGAACAAACAGCAGAAACTCAGCAGCAGCTTCTGGAAAGACAAATTAATAAAAGCTTTGCCTTAAAACCAAGAGGCATGTGCATCACCACTAGATTGTGAGTATACATGCAACCACTCTGGAGCTGCAATCCTCTGGGAAAGATAGATCTACTGAAGCACTCTCCAGACTCTATCATCCCTTTGGAAAAGCTTACACACCATTATAGTTTTTAACAGGTTTGTTTTGGACTTCCAACTGCAATGTGACATTTTAATTTCGTTCCACACTCATGCAAAGTTTTTATTTCCTTTTCTGTGGTTTTGACCAAAAATAAGAGTAAAACTAAATTAAAGGCTGTTGCAGCCTCTGACATGTCAGAGAGGCAAACAAGGCCTTCTAATGATTAGCAACTTGCTGCTGGGCATCATTACTGAATCTCCTGGGTTAGTGATTAATTAACTTCTGTTTGTTGTTGGCACTTTCTGCAGTTTCAGGCCACTTCTATCCATAGCATCCATTTAACAATCTAACTTAGCAATACATAATTTAAAATTCAAGCATTTCAAGGAATTTCAGAAAATGCTGTAATTTAATGGAGACTAATGCAGGGACTGAATGAACCTCACAAACTGATTATTGAGGAAAAAAAGTAATTATCTTAGCCTCACCCAAACCAGGTTTAATAATTATACACAATCTACAGCATTGTACGGATAAGCTATGTATTGCAAGCTCTGTGTGTTTGCTGTTGGTGGTTTGTACAATTGCTGTGACAAGCCCTGGACAGAGCCCCATGCTCAAGGTGCCTGGTCTACATGCAGCCCTCCAAAATCCATTTCAGCTCTGCATGGCTCTGTGCAGATTGAGTTCACTAAATTCCTCATGGCATTGTTTAGGATTGCACCCTCTTGTTTAAAGTTACGGGCGGTTCATGCCAACTTAGAGGATGAAATCCCCTCCAACTGAAACAAAGTCAGGGATGGAGAAAAAGAATGGATCCCACAAGCTGGCTGGGTTCGCTGCTCATCTGACTAAACTGCTCAGAGGGGACAGAAAATACTGTGTCATCTAATTTGCCTCTAAATAAGCAGCTCTAACATGTGCTCTCTATATTCTCAACCACTTTGAAATGACAGAATATTTGTCATTTTATTCTGTTTGGTGGAAGGACTTCCCTAGAAGTTTAACAGAGAACGACTGGGTGTTATCTCTAGTCCCTGAAATCAGTGGGAGTTTTGGCTCTGAATTTACTGAACTCAGGATTGGAGTTGCTCAGAGGCTTTTTTTTCTCTTTATAGCATCCATTAGAGGGGGAAAAAGAATCGTCATCTGTTTACTCCAAAAGAGTAAAATGCACGCTGATTGCAGTTGTAAATGTACCTATTTAACTATCTGAGCATTTATCTTCAAAACAGTTATTTTCCCATTCCAGGTTCTGTGTATGAAACCAATATGTATCATACTCTTATTCCAGTTTCCAAAAGAGAGATCACGTAATTAAAAGAACAGCTAAAATACCGCAAGCCTAAGGCCAGCTAAACATAGTTGATTAATAAGAAAAGCAGAACACTGTAAAAAGGTCTGATTTTACTTCAACTAAACTTCAGCAGGCTTCAGGTATGCCACTTGGGCAAAACAATCACATTTCCATTCAGCAAGTGTCAGATAAAGTGTAACAAAGTGCAAAGCAGAAGGAGAATTACATTATTTAAACACATGGTTTAGCTCACTTCAGCCTCCATTCAGAGCAGATGAATGTATAAAGATCAGACACAAACCTTTTCCCCCGGAAAGCTCAAATCAAAGAGAGTATCTGCTAAATGAAAGGTGGTGATTCATGCTGAAGATAAATGTGAAACTAAATACACAACATTTCCTGCATCTTCAGTTAAATATAAAATTGCAGCAAAGATAGCCTAGAGCTTAATTTTTTTCACATCCGTAAAACAGAGCTGTGTTTTTTTAACATGAAAAGAAGGATATGTACAGGGTGCCCAAAGAATTTCTATTTTGTGAAGATTATGTGATTGCTTTCAAGGCTTAAAAAGCTTTTAAATAGCACTCTTTTTTGTTTTCTGTTAAAAAAAATATATATAAAAAAAAAACTCTGCAGGTATCAGTTGAGGCCTAAATGAAAGCTTCTGCATTTTTTCTGGAGAGTCAAAATTATCCATGGTGTAGTGTTACATCAGGAACTAAGTTAGCTCCTATATTAGCAGACTTTAGTCAAGATGGAATTTAAAACAGTGGCAGAAGTCTGGAGACACTGCAAAGAGCCCTTTTAAGTTTTGGCTCAAGCTCCAGCTCAACATTTGGGAAAAAAATAACTGTGTCCTAGATCTCCTCCTTCACAGTGTGCAAGAGGATATGGAGAAGGAAAAGTTACGACAAAGACACCAAATTGTTCTAGGATTTCTGTATGTGGTATATGCACACCTCATGTGCAGTTCTAACTGTGATAAATCTGTCAGACATAAATATGTTTTCTTAACATCAAGTCATAAAGTGAAAATGCTACATCTCAGAGAACCCACTTACCTTATAGAATATCAGCAAAAGATCATCCAGGTTTCCATGCAAATCTCCTACAGGAAAAAAAAACATTTTTCTTTTTTTTTTTTTTTGTTTTTCCCCATTTCCTCACAGAGGAGGAAGAAGCTGGAATTATTAAACTGGAATTAGTAAGTCCTAACAAGTTTTCTCCCATGTGGTCCTTATGTATATGAAAGCAAACAAATATGGCTAAAAGACATTTCAAAACATGATAGACCTCTACATACTAATGGATCTAAGTTTACTAAGTAGCCCTCCATGTACTGCACAACTGAACATCTGCAGGATTTGATGGAGAGTGTCAAGAACTGGCCACGTTATTATGCCTCAGTGCTAAAGCCACAGGAACAACAGATTTGGCCCTTTCCAAGAGGTTTGTTTGGAACAGGCAGGGGGATTTCACCCCAACACAAAGGATCACTGCAGCACAGATCCCCTCTGCAAGTGACTGAATTTCATGCTCACAGAGTCAATCTTCTCATGTCTGTGACTCACCACCACAAAGCTGGAGAACAGTTTCAAAACCTACCTTGTGATAATATGCTTTCCTGACCAATGATTAGGTAAAGAGAAGTGACATTTTTGCCCTCTCTCCATGTTTTCTTTGCAACTTTTTATTAATTGTGAGCCTGCTGAATTCATTCTAAGGAATTCCTTCAAGCTATGACAGATATTCATCACGTATGTGGATGCAACATTTCAGACATATATTTAATCTGCATTATTAATTTGAAATTAAAAGAAAATGGAGTGAGGGATACCTTATTTTAAGGAAATTAACATTTTGGACCAATTATGCTTAAAAATTGGTCATCCATCTTCTGCAGAAGTTCTTTCTGGTTACAAAAGCTTTTAGTTTCAATAAAGGAAAAGGATCCCTTTAGATGCTGCTTACACAGTGCAAATGCAATACAAACATGAGGAGGTATGTTTGCTTACAAGAACATATGAGCAAGTATGAATCTGTGTTTCCTTGGTTTGGAGAGGGGTCTTGTTGGTTTGGTTAATAAATTATTGTTTATACAAGACCTCCCTCAAACAAACCCTTTTCTGGCAATCAAAGTAGGTCTATAACCACACCTTAAATAACATTTGTTCTGCATGTGTCACAGTGCCCTTCCTTATACCACTTTACTATTTCACACAGCACACCCTGATAGCTGTCAAGAGTTATGTCACCAGAACTACTGTTCTGTGGCGAGTGAGGACACTGCATTCCATTATTCATAATTTACAAAAGTGTACCAAAATAGATGGGCAATAAGCCCTTAGTTCTTTACTGTGTACACATCACATCACATCATTCTGTGAGACTAATTTGTTGGTTGATCTATCCTCTTGGGTCTCCTTAGAAATCAGGGTTTATTATAATTTCAATATATTCAAGATAGTCATGCTGTCAATTAAAGGTCTTTTTTGCCATCCATATTAAGTCCTTATTAAAATCATTACAGAGTAAATTGTGATGGCAAGACCTTTTTTCTGAATGAGAGGAGAGAGAGGTGAGACTCGCAGTGATCAAAATACTTGGTAGCATTTTAGAGGTGGAAGTGCAGGAGTATTTAAGCTATGCTGCAGTGTTAGCCGAATGAATCCTGACTCAGAAATGTTAAACAAGCAAAGAGGAGGTGAGGGATTTTCTTAAAATACACTTTTTATGACTTGGAAACTTCATTTTTATTTGTTCCAATTTATGCATTTGTGAGGAAAACAAACAAACAAATAAATAAAAGCATCAAGAACTTTCTTGTAATGGCAAAATTTGGAACAGTCTATATCATTCTCTAACCACTTAGAACATCAACCTATAGCCCAAAGCATTTATCTTCTCTGGCACCTTACCACAGATAGTTATATCCTTGGAGTAGGAAGTTGAAAGAGAGGTGATATTTGGCATCAATTTGAGAACTCTCCTAGTTTCACATAGTAGCTGCAGTACATAGTAGGGATGAAGCAGCTGTGAAAAAAAAAAAAAAAAAAGCAGGTAGAAATGGAAAACTTCTTAGAATTAGCAATAGATCTCTCTGTTTTATTAATATCAGACATGTATTGCCAAAATTACTTATATTGCAGACCTTCAGACATGATTACAGGCTGTATTGGCTTAGTGCTGGGAATTAGGAACGTTCATAGCTTTGCATTTACTACCCCATGTATGGATATAGAGCCCTTAACAAACTTGCTTTACATGTTTTCCCATTTTATTTATACTGTACTGTTTCAACAGAGATCTGAGGAATTTTGGTAGAGGAGATAGATGAGTGACAGACTGAATTTTCAAGATCCGTGTTCTTAAAGCAAACAAAAAAGGCCAGTCACTTATAATCATTTCCTTAATAAAATGCCAACCATAGTAAAAAAAGGGAGAGCAGACAGTAAGGTGAAGTCTGGGTGAGCTCATTTATGATGCACTTTATATTTGATACTTTTACAAGCCTCCATAGAAAATTACAGGAAAAAAAGTAGTATTATTTAGCAAATGGAAAGGCAAGGT